>NC_060155.1:29321285-29323605 GCF_021292245.1 Micropterus dolomieu | reverse complement strand
TTCGCTTTCTTAAGGAGTGAGCAGTCCTCATGGGGCAGAGTTATCTCGGCTAGCATAACGTTAGTCTCCGGAGCTTTGTTGTGATCAGTAGCGTTGATAGCGTTTTTAACGGTCATCTAGCTTAAAATCCATGTCGGATGACTAAAATCCTTAACCCACGTAAAACTCAAGTTAAAAACAAGTATATAAAGTTAAATAAAAAGGATATAAAAAAATGTAATGAAAAAGAGTGGATAAAACTGGATAAGAGTTCGGTTTAAGACGGAGCTTCTGACAGGTGGCTACAGACGCCAAAGCATGCGCAGAGTGCAGATTACATCAGCAATTACGTCAGCGATGTTGTGTAGCAGTGGTCCAGTGTGTTAGTGTCCCTGGTGGGACACTTAATATGCTGTCTGTACTTTGGAAGTTCATGACTGAGGTTTGCTTTGTCAAAGTCCCCAAGAACAATGAGCAGGAATGTAAACAGCGACCAGAACAAACGAGGAAAAATCCCGCGGTGAATAAAACGGTTTACAGTTTATAAATAATGTCTCTAGGTGAGGGCTGCATGATTTCTTCAACGCTGTAACATCTTTGCACCAACCTTCGTTTATATAGAAATAGAGTCGGCCTCCCCTTGTTTTTCCCGTGAGCTCCATTTTGCGATCCCCGCGGATGATGAAGTGCACTGTCCATGCACTGGGCCAGGATTCGGTAAAAAAGAGGGCAGCAGATCTGCAGAAGTCCGAGTTTGTTCTGTTGAGGAGCAGCAGTTCGTCCATTGGCCAGATAGCCGACATTTGCCAGGTGGATTGAAGGGAGCACAGTGCGAAATCCCCACTGTCTCAGTTTAACCAGCGCGCCTGCTCGTTTTCCCCTGCGCTGTTTCCGAAGGATCCCAAACAGAGCTGCTGCTCCTCCAACTAATAACTCCGGGAACGTTCCAGGGTCAATAAAGAGCGGTGGAATAGTATGAGCAGTAGAAAGTCCAATGTTTAAGAGTTCTTCTATGCTAAAAGTTACCAGAGAGGGACGGCAGAAAACAGCGTTAATTAACAAAAACACAAAAAGCACTACGGAGCGTAATCCCGAGGCGGCCGTCTGCGGCGCCATCTTGGTTTGTATGTTTGTGGCTGAGATGGAGGTGAAATATGTGAACCTGGGCTGTGGTTTACTGCTCTCTTCCTGTCACAAACAATGTTTGACATCTGCTGGTTTTTGTTCAGGCTGCACGGATCATTTCTCACTGTGGAGATCTCCTTCCAACAGGAGCAGTAGTAGGTGGCTGAATGAGAGAGTTTAACTTTCTGGATCTGCAACTCACAGCCGTTCTGTTTTCTCACAGCTGAGAAATCATCTTTCTGAGTGTGATTGTAATTTGACCTAATCTGACCATTACTCTTCTGAATAGCAAGAATCACTGTGAATGTTTCTGTGTCTTTCTTCTGGCGCCAGCCTACATATTCATAGTCACACTGGTCAGTTCCTCGACAGCTGAAGGAGACGTTTTCACCGACTCTCCTGGTCAATGTTAAATCCTCCTGAATCAGCTCTGCTGCCATGACAACCAGCGCTGTAGAGACACAGACAGATAGATGAAGGTCAGCGTGACAGTGTTTGTTCCAGGTGGAGTTTGCTGGCTCCTGATTGGCTGGAAACACTCACCTGAACACAGACAGCACAGAGCAGCAGCTGGGAGGAAAAGCATTGTGTGCAGTGGTGTTTCCTCTGGTGAACCTGGGGAGAAGTGGCGCTCTGATGCAGCTGAGGCCAAACAAGGACGAGCTGTGAGATCAGACGAGGGCCGCGTGGTTTCTAACGGGTCCTCAGACCTCCCATCAGCCCCTGCGGCGGACAGATAAGGCTGCTGCTGCTGATTGACAGCTCAGCTGAAGCTGCTGTGTGGTTTTCTGCTGAGTCGGAGGTTTTAAAGAGGAGAGGAATTTAGTAACACAGACTGTTATATGTTGTTTAACCTCATACCCAACACACAGCCAGTTAGTTGTTGTTTTCTTGTTGGTCACAACGTTGTACTTTCTTTCTGTTTATTTGTTCTGTTCTTTTCTTTTTAAAAATTAGTTGTAACGTTTTTTTTTTTTGTTTAAAAGGTTAAAACATCCTGCTGCACATTAATGAGCAGGAAGAAGAATCTGAGGAGAGAATATATAATAGTACAACAGACACAGTTAATCTTGTTATTAATGACAAACACAAGTTTTCCTGCTGTCACGTGTCAAAATGTCTCCATAAAAAAGTTCTGCATGCTGTCAGGATTATAACTGTCACACTGCTGCCCTCTAGTGTCTGCAACAACACACTGCGTCTCCACCTGATACTA
>NC_060155.1:29320666-29321265 GCF_021292245.1 Micropterus dolomieu | reverse complement strand
AGTGTTCTGTTGTTCAGTCTCTTCATTAAAGATACATGATGTTTCACTTTGTTATTCTTAATAGAAAGTAAAATGTTTCCCTCTGAATTGTAGTGGAGTAGAAATATAAAGTAGCAGAAAGTGGTAAAGTACCTCTAATGTGTACTTCAGTCCAGTACTTGAGTAAATGTCCACGGTTACTTTGAACCACTGTCTGTATGTGTGCAATATCAAATGTCACTAGATCACTAAACTTAAACAGCAAAGATGAAGTGGAGGAAATAATCAGCAGGTTGATCCAGAATGAAAAGAATCATCAGCTGCAGTCTGATACTAAACAGTTCAGAATGAGCTGCAGCTCAACAACTACAGCAGCAACATCCTGCTGCACATTAATGAGGAGGAAGAAGAATCTGAGGAGAGAATATATAATAGTACAACAGACACAGTTAATCTTGTTATTAATGACAAACACAAGTTTTCCTGCTGTCACGTGTCAAAATGTCTCCATAAAAAAGTTCTGCATGCTGTCAGGATTATAACTGTCACACTGCTGCCCTCTAGTGTCTGCAACAACACACTGCGTCTCCACCTGATACTACTACTACTGCTATTAATAC
>NC_060155.1:29317991-29320566 GCF_021292245.1 Micropterus dolomieu | reverse complement strand
GCTATTAATACTAATACTGCTGCGACTACTGTACTGCTGTTACTGTGTAGAACAAATCCTTCACACTGCTGCCCTCTAGTGTCTGCAACAACACACTGCGTCTCCACCTGATACTACTACTACTGCTATTAATACTAATACTGCTGCGACTACTGTACTGCTGTTACTGTGTAGAACAAATCCTTCACACTGCTGCCCTCTAGTGTCTGCAACAACACACTGCGTCTCCACCTGATACTACTACTACTGCTATTAATACTAATACTGCTGCGACTACTGTACTGCTGTTACTGTGTAGAACAAATCCTTCACACTGCTGCCCTCTAGTGTCTGCAACAACACACTGCGTCTCCACCTGATACTACTACTACTGCTATTAATACTAATACTGCTGCTACTACAGTATTTTCTGAATGCTGAAACCCTGACAGTGATTCTTGAAGTACTACTTCTGAAACCATTAACACTCGGAGCCGCTGCATTGACCAAGTGTTCCAAACTGAAAGTACGTCCTCTGCTTTACACTCAGTTTGTAATTTTAGAACTGACGTCAAGCAGAACTGTAAACACTGGTCTGTAGTTTGCCAGCTGGTGTTCCACACTGTGACATGTGAACACACTTTTAGATCATTAACACACTTAATTTGATGTGGATGAAATCTCACAGCCAAACACACAAAGAAGGTGAGATGAGGCCTAACTTGGATTTTTCTTTTCCAGCCCAACTGTTTTTGTTTTCTTCTAGAGAGCTTTTGAGTGGAACAGTAGGACATGTTGAGAGAAAAAAACACATCCTCCTTATTTGTTTTGTTCTGAATACACGTCCATACTTTACACGTCTGGACACCTGTGAGCAGGTGTTTTACTCAACACATAGACGCAGGTTATAAGAATTGTTTGCAGTTACTGTGTAGAACAAATCCTTCACGCTGCTGCCCTCTAGTGGCAGCAGGTACACACTGACTCACACAAGAGGCCTCTAGATCTACTACTACAGGGGCTGCTGCTGTTTCTACTGCTTCTAATACACTGATTCTACTTATGGGCTGCAAATAACTGACTTGAATTTGATTATCCATCATTTTTAAATAGTGATTGATGGAAATTTTCAGAGTTTCAAATTTGTCCCTGTTCTCCAACTGTATTAGTTTGTTCACTTTGATAATCCGCAACATGTAATGATACAGTTTCTGTGGAAATACAGTACAAACCTTAAATGAAGTACAACATTTAATATGTACTGATTTACAGTTTCTTTGAATTTTTTATAAAGTATAAAGTTTAAGATTACTGTGAAATCTCCTCAACTGAAAACATGCTGAATAAATACAAAGTAAGTTGATGCATCTACAAGATTCTCACTGTTTCAATTAAAGTGGTTTAAATGAATCCAAATAAAGTGCTGTTGAATCTAAAACTATTTTCTCTCAGCCAGACACCTTCATCAAATATTGTCTTTGCTTGCAGTAGTTATGTTTGGCGGTGTGGCTCTGTTCTGGGACCCCACTGATACACTGATTGGTCAGGACTAACCTTAAAGCAGGAGCTGAGGTGTCAGTGGGTTACAAGCAGCTCGCAGAGAAAGCAGGTTAGAGCGGCTTCAATAAGGCGTTTCTCAACGTGTCCAGCTCGTCTGTTGTAGTTACTATGACGATGACGATTCATGACTGAAGTAAAAAATGAGTGAACAAACCAGTGCCAAGAAAAGAAAATGATTACTTTTAAGAGACAGAATAAAAATATTTTTATTTAGTTTCATTTGTAGGCTTTATTTCATTTATTGGTCAAATTGTGTTTTCATTGCAGTGTAAGAATAAAAATGTAATAATGTTAAAGTTTTATTAATTCCTGTAGGCTTACACACATGGTACATTACATACCGTATTACAAAACTTAAGTTTGAAAGGTATTTTAGTGTTACAATATATAAGTACACATAAATATACAAGAAATATGTTTATTTAAATATTTACCCTGTTAAATGTTATATGTACACAATCCCTTTATATAATAAGCTACATAGTCATTAATAAATAATTGTTGCCAAAACAACAACAGATAAATACTGTATAAATAATGTAGTGATTTCAGTACAAAAATGAGAAATAAAGGTAGTTTGTCATTATTGGCATAATACCTAAAATAACAGTTGGGTTAGAGATTTGTTGATTGGTTTTCTACACAGTTTAACCCCCCCAGAAAACTACCGTTATTTTCCATAAAATTAGGACTTTTGTTTGCAGTGCACCTCAACAACGATTGGATGGATTGTGATGAAATGTGTTTCTGTTTCCGGCTCTGACAAAGAAGCCTTTAGTCATGTTTGTATGAGGACTTGTTGACTCTCATCAACACCAAGTGTAAACTGTAAAGTTCACCTTTGATGGCTAAAATCCCCATAAATAAAGTCCATGGACGTGACCTCCAGGTGGGTCGTCATTGTTGGTCTCTGGGCTCAGTTCAACTCTGTGTGGGTGGAGGGCTCAGTGGAAAAAAGGCTTCCAGACAACAAGAGAAAAGACAAACAGCTACAGAGAGGGAGAGGAGTTGATGAGTGTGTACAGCAGCAGATATG
>NC_060155.1:29316834-29317891 GCF_021292245.1 Micropterus dolomieu | reverse complement strand
GTGATTGTGTATCTTGCCTTTGAAACACAGGAATGACATTAGGTATGGGTAGTTGTTTTACAACATGTTTGGGTTGAACACCAACAGGGACAGAATTTAACAAGCGACTGGAGGTAGGTTCAGAGCTTTTATTGGTGGGCACATAGCGTTCAGCATTCGGATTTAGTTCATATGTCCCTTGAGTTTCTGACCTTTTCAAGTAAGAATTCATGCCATCTGATGTTTGAGATGCACATCTTGACACTTTAGAGACACACTTTGAGTGTGGCTCTAAAGTGTTTTTCCAAAATCCTTAAATATATTACAAAATTTACATTTACTCATTTCGCAGATACTTTAATCCAAAGCGACTAAAATCTGAACAACAAGCGTCAACAAAGCATCGATACAGTAAGAAATCTATTAGTGACTGGTCTGAAACTCTGAAAATCAAGCTCCGAAACTGAGCGTCTGAGGCTGACGACGAGGCCGGAGGTCTAGACAGAATAGACAATGTCAAACGTCCTGCATGGTGTTCGGCTGTAAGCACAACCCCCACCTGTGGACGTCGGGCCCTCATACCACCCTCATGGAGTCTGTTTCTGACTGTTTGAGCAGACACATGCACACTTGTTTTGCAGGGCTCTGGCAGGTAGTGGTCCTGCTGCTGGGTCTTTGCCCTCCTACGGCCTCCTCCATGTCTCCTGATGTACTGGCCTGTCTCCTGGTAGCGCCTCCGTGCTCTGGACACTACGCTGACAGACACAGCAAACCTTCTTGCCACAGCTCGCATTGATGTGCCATCCTGGATGAGCTGCACTACCTGAGCCACTTCGTGCTACCACTAGAGTGAAAGCACCGCTAGCATTCAAAAGTGACCAAAACATCAGCGAGGAAGCACAGGAACTGAGAAGTGGTCAGTGGTCACCACCTGCAGAACCACTCCTTTATTGGAGGTGTCTTGCTAATTGCCTATAATTTCCACCTGTTGTCTATTCCATTTGCACAACAGCATGTGAAATTGATTGTCAATCAGTGTTGCTTCCTAAGTGGACAGTTTTATTTCACAGGAGTGTGA
>NC_060155.1:29313530-29316734 GCF_021292245.1 Micropterus dolomieu | reverse complement strand
GAGACACACATCTCATGAGAATCTCCATCCGTGATGTACCGAGGGCAAGGAAAAACACACCTTCTGTACTTCTGGTTGCCGGACATGCTGGTAGACTTCTTCTTCAGGTAAGACACACTACTTGTAGGACTGGAGCTTTCTTCAAACAACATAGAATGCCTGCTGAATAGAAAAAAGCTAATGATGAGTGTGTACAGGTGTGCTTTATACTCCTCCGGTTATTCCGTCACACCTTACCGTTTTAGCATTTCATTCACGTTCAGACCTGCTACGCCTAGAGGTGTTCCCATAGTGTCGTAACCGACGCAGTTCGAGTTCCCTCGAAGGGGAACTACCCTAATGCTACTACCCAGTGGTCCCAAGAAATTCATTACATCAGTCTCTAGCTCTATCATTCTTAGTTAAATTGGTGAAATACAATTAATGGAGGTGAAATGTAATTGATGGACAGCTAAGAAATTGGAAGATAGTGAAGGCCCCCTTTGGAGTAACAAACAATGGTCCCTAGCACCCTGAAGGCAAGTATGGCTGGAAAGCAGTTATATTAAAATCTAAACCTTTCTTAATCAAAAAATAGGTATTAAAACAATGTGAAGCACAAAGAGACAGGTTGGCTGAGATATCAATCATCCCATAAAACACACACTAGCTGACATGCAGTAAATATAATGACCAGCAGACACGTCAACCAATCGCAAGGGGAGCTCACAGTCAGTGGGCAAGGGGCATGTTTATCCCACACACAGGATCAGCACTAAGCCAAACCATCAGAACAGAACAAAACAAAACAAGGAAAAGAAAACCACCAAGACAGTGACTCACTGCCTCCAACCCAAACTAAACTAAACAACTCTGTAGAGTTGTTGCATTCATATTATTTTGTACACATGGATGTATAAAAGATAATGGAAAACAAGTTTGAATCCCACCAACTACGCAGCCGATCCCTACCTGGATCTCCCCGACTAAGTTAGCCTCCCCCTAACGTTACATGGGGCTCTTCTCGTAACACTGGTCGCCACATGCTACGCTGCGGCCAGACGCCACCCTGACCCTGGGCTCTGTTGCCAGCTCTTCATGCAGACAGCGAAAGCATAACACACCCGGAGCTCTACAACAGGTGCCCCACAAGGTCAGATGAACTGACACTAGCTTCCACCGGCTGTGTTTTTTTTTCACATCTACTTTTCGTTATTTCGTCTTTGTTAATGGTAATAACCTTGGAACAGCTACATCCTGGAGGTCATTGACAATGTCTACAATAAATTAACATTCCACAGTGATCATCAACAGATGGGTTACCATTTCAGTTCAGTTCACCCTCAAAGGGACCTCTAGATGTAAAAATTATAATGTTAAAAAATTATTAACTGGAATGAGCCAGGAAAACTGTAATCTGTGCATCTCTTACTACAGCGACCGTAGATCCACTGCATTATGCATTATGATGTTTAGTGGCAGATCAGTTGGCCTGCTGCTATTAAATATTGAAAAGCCCATCTCCACCGAGGCAACAAAATCACACAAAAATTATCAATGGAAATCAAATTTATCAACCCATGGAGGTCTGGATTTGGAGTCACACTCAAAATCAAAGTGGAAAACCACACTACAGGCCGATCCAACTTTGATGTAATGTCTGGCTCAGTAGTGTGTGTGGCCTCCACGTGCCTGTATGACCTCCCTACAACGCCTGGGCTTAGTCCTGATGAGGTGGCGGATGTTCTCCTGAGGGATCTCCTCCCAGACCTGGACTAAAGCATCCGGCAACTCGTGGACAGTCTGTGGTGCAACGTGGCGTTGGTGGATGGAGCGAGAGATGATGTCCCAGATGTGCTCAATTGGATTCAGGTCTAGGGAACGGGCGGGCCGGTGTATAGCATCAATGCCTTCCTCTTGCAGGAACTGCTGACACACTCCAGATCTCATCTCGGTACCTTATGGCAGTCAGGCTACCTCTGGCGAGCACATGGAGGGCTGTGCGGCCCCCCAGAGAAATGCCACCCCACACCATTACTGACCCACCGCCAAACCGGTCATGCTGGAGGATGTTGCAGGCAGCAGAACCTTCTCCACGGCGTCTCCAGACTCTGTCACGTCTGTCACATGTGCTCAGTGTGAACCTGCTTTCATCTGTGAAGAGCACAGGGCGCCAGTGGCGAATTTGCCAATCTTGGTGTTCTCTGGCAAATGCCAAACGTCCTGCACGGTGTTGGGCTGTAAGCACAACCCCCACCTGTGGACGTCGGGCCCTCATACCACCCTCATGGAGTCTGTTTCTGACTGTTTGAGTAGACACATGCACACTTGTTTTGCAGGGCTCTGGCAGTGCCCCTCTGGCAGGTAGCGGTCCTGCTGCTGGGTCTTTGCCCTCCTACAGCCTCCTCCACGTCTCCTGATGTACTGGCCTGTCTCCTGGTAGCGCCTCCATGCTCTGGACACTACGCTGACAGACACAGCAGACCTTCTTGCCACAGCTCGCATTGATGTGCCATCCTGGATGAGCTGCACTACCTGAGCCACTTGTGTGGGTTGTAGACTCCGTCTCATGCTACCACTAGAGTGAAAGCACCGCCAGCATTCAAAAGTGACCAAAACATCAGCCAGAAAGCATAGGAACTGAGAAGTGGTCTGTGGTCCCCACCTGCAGAACCACTCCTTTATTGGGGGTGTCTTGCTAATTGCCTATAATTTCCACCTGTTGTCTATTCCATTTGCACAACAGCATGTGAAATTGATTGTCAATCAGTGTTGCTTCCTAAGTGGACAGTTTGATTTCACAGGAGTGTGACTGACTTGGAGTTACATTGTGTTGTTTAAATGTTCCCTTTATTTTTTTGAGCAGTGTACAAGAAATGTGTTTCTTTAAATATTTACCCTGTTAAATTGTTATATGTACATAATCCCTTTATATAATAAGCTACACAATTTGATATAAATAATTGTTGCCAAAAAACCCAACAGATAAATACTGTATAAATAAAGGTAGTTTGTCATTATTGGCAAAATACCTAAAATCACAGTTGGGTTAGAGATTTGTTGATAAAAAATTGTCTGTTTCCTACACAATTTACCCCCCCAGAAAATTACAGTTATTTCCATAAAATTTACACTTTTGTTTACAGTGCACCTCAAAATGTCAGGGGTGCGCTGAGTGAAGGCTGAGGTGTGGACCCAAATGCAGACCAAAAGCGAAAAAAAAAA
>NC_060155.1:29301717-29313510 GCF_021292245.1 Micropterus dolomieu | reverse complement strand
TCCTTGCACAAAGGCGGAGGTAGCGGTCCTGCTGCTGGGTTGTTGCCCTCCTACGGCCTCCTCCACGTCTCCTGATGTACTGGCCTGTCTCCTGGTAGCGCCTCCATGCTCTGGACACTACGCTGACAGACACAGCAAACCTTCTTGCCACAGCTCGCATTGATGTGCCATCTTGGATGAGCTGCACTACCTGAGCCACTTGTGTGGGTTGTAGACTCCGTCTCATGCTACCACTAGAGTGAAAGCACCGCCAGCATTCAAAAGTGACCAAAACATCAGCCAGAAAGCATAGGAACTGAGAAGTGGTCTGTGGTCCCCACCTGCAGAACCACTCCTTTATTGGGGGTGTCTTGCTAATTGCCTATAATTTCCACCTGTTGTCTATTCCATTTGCACAACAGCATGTGAAATTGATTGTCAATCAGTGTTGCTTCCTAAGTGGACAGTTTTATTTCACAGGAGTGTGATTGACTTGGAGTTACATTGTGTTGTTTAAATGTTCCCTTTATTTTTTTGAGCAGTGTACAAGAAATGTGTTTCTTTAAATATTTACCCTGTTAAATTGTTATATGTACATTATCCCTTTATATAATAAGCTACATAGTTAGATATAAATAATTGTTGCCAAAAAACCCAACAGATAAATACTGTATAAATAATGTAGTGATTTCAGTACAAAAATGAGAAATAAAAGGTAGTTTGTCATTATTGGCAAAATACCTAAAATCACAGTTGGGTTAGAGATTTGTTGATAAAAAATTGTCTGTTCTGTACACAATTTAACCCCCCCAGAAAACTACAGTTATTTTCCATAAAATTTGCACTTTTGTTTACAGTGCACCTCAAAATGTCAGGGGTGCGCTGAGTGAAGGCTGAGGTGTGGACCCAAATGCAGACCAAAAGCGAGGCGAGAGGTGGATGCAGTTCAAAAAAGGATTTATTAACTCAACTCAACAACTAAACTGAAACAGGATTACATGGAGCTCAGGGCAAAAGTCCAAACAAAGGTAATCCAGAAAACACAGTGACAACCCAAAACCATAGGCAACAATCCAGAACAGAGGAAACAGAGCACAAGGCGGAACACAAGGACATGACAAGGACTGAAGACAACTGAGGACAATATATAACTGGTAAACGAGCAGGGAGGGAAGTACAGCTGAGATACATCAGGTAATCAAACAAAGCTAGACAAGGACACCAGGTAAAGAGGGTTACCAAAATAAAACAGGAAGTAAAGTTCACAGGAACACCCAAGGACAGATCTACCAAAGTAAAACACCAAAACATGGAGAGTCAGCAAAATCAGGGCACGGACAGAGACGGGACCAAACAGGAGACAAGACTACACTAAAACATGGAAATATAGGACTAAAGACTAGGCCTAGGATACAGACCATAATGATAAAACACACAAGTACACAGATCAGGAAAACACTTAAACATAAACTAAAGCACAGGACTTAGAACTAACTAAACAAGACTACACAGAGAAACACAGAACCAAAAACGGACTTAAACAGGAATGACATGAACACAAAAACCACATTCCTAACACAAAAACTAAAAGATGGATTGTGATGAAATGTGTTTCTGTTTCCGGCTCTGACAAAGAAGCCTTTAGTCATGTTTGTATGAGGACTTATTGGCTCTCATCAACACCAAGTGTAAACTGTAAAGTTCACCTTTGATAGCTAAAATCCCCATAAATAAAGTCCATGGACGTGACCTCCAGGTGGGTCGTCATTGTTGGTCTCTGGGCTCAGTTCAACTCTGTGTGGGTGGAGGGCTCAGTGGAGAAAAGGCTTCCAGACAATAAGTGAAAAAACAAACAGCTACAGAGAGGGAGAGGAGTTGATGAGTGTGTACAGCAGCAGATATGAATCTGTTCTCAGATATTAGAACTCATAAAAAACTGTTGACAGCCAATCAGCACTTCCTTTCCTGCAGCAGACGGTGTGGGTTTCTGCTCTGGAGCCTCCTTACCGCTAGCTGTACTTTTTCACATTAATGCCACAATGAGAGTTACAACCGACTCTGGTTAAAGAATCATTCCAGGAAGTTCAGTTTGATTTCAGCGCTCAGTACTCACTTTCTCAGCTTTGATCTGTGTTATTAATCTGTGAGAGAAACAGCTCAAATCCTGAACTCAGAGCTGAGAAGCTGAAATAAAAGGAGATATGTTCAACCACCTGCAGTCTGCTCTTATCCCACTTTATTACCTCACACTGATTCTAACAGGCAGTCAGTCAGCAGAGTGTTCACATGGGAATAATAACTAACATGTTGCCAACATGATGGCTGTGTATGTTGTGTAAACAACAGTGTCATCAGCGTAGAGCTTTACAAATATACTGACGCAATTATAAAAAGGGGTCAGGTTTGTTTAGCTTTGTTGTCCTTTTTTAGTTGTCAAACCAGAGTCAAATGACTTGTATCTGTCAACAAACACGGCCAATGAAGCGGATTCTGGTTCTGATTATTTGCTATGAAACCAAACTGAAATCCATAAAAACAAGAATGTTTATAAAACACAGACACTGTGATTTTTCAGTTTATTGAGAAAGACTGAAAGAATTTGCCAATACTGCCACACTCTGCATAATGTATTAAAAAGAGACACAAGAACAGAAAAATACTACAAACAATAAAATATCTAGCAGACAGCTAATGATTCAGCTTCATTTTTTATTATTATACAAGTCACAATTAAAAGTGGAAATAAACTACAGCATCAAAATAACAGTACTCCACAGAACTTAAACTCTGCAAACTGCAAATATATGTGTATATATTTTAAGGATGACTCTATCTAACCTGTGCATATCTTACATTTCTGACAGCTGATCAAAGTGATCACTGAGATGAATTGATGAGATCTGATGGTGAGAAAAGGCGAGCAGAAAACAGTCAGTCAGCATGTGTGCAGCTGGTGGACGGTCCCTTGTTTCTGAGGATCCTCAGCAGAGAGAGTCCACAGCAGTACACCAGACTCTTCACTATCAGCACTGTGTACAGCAGCCAGAGCAGCTTCACCCTGCACTGAGACTGGAAGGACACTGACAGACACACAAAGACATCAGAATATCATTAGTATACTTTGGACCTTCCAGGTGGGACGACATGAAGACGGGTCGGCTTCAAAGTCCCATCTGATTCTCTCCTTTAAAGTTAAGAGCTACAATTAACTTTCTAATTCACAACTAACTACAATTTCTGACAAAGTCCCTCAAGGATCAAACAGAAAGTCCATATTTAAAAAGAAACAGGTTATTATGAGTTTAAAGTCGGACTAGTTGATTTTTACATGCAGCCCTAACTGCAGCAGAACATTGGAGCTGTCTATGCAGAGAGGCAGCAGGTGATCTTACAGTCAGCTTGCTGCAGAGCTGCCAGGTCTGCTGGCTCTCTCTCTGGAGGACAGGAGGCCACCGGAACCTCTGAAACAGAAAAGGAGTCAGAAAGAAATGTCAGTCCTCTGCTCCTCTGCTCTCTTTGACAGCATCTCCACTTGAAGCTGAATCTCTGCTGAACACAGTCACCAAGCCTTCATTACCTTGTTCTGTTTGGGCCTTCACTACCCCCCCCTCGTGCTGGACGTAGCAGCGGTATTTATACGTGTAGAGAGCGTCCCGATCAATCACTCTGATGGCGGCGGTGCGTCCCGACTCTCTGAGCTCCAGCTGCACCTCCTCAGCAGGTGCCTGCTCCTCCAGAGACTCGTTCACCTTTCGTCTTTTCCAGGAGAAGCGGACCACAGGAGGAAACATGTTTGAGGCCACACACAGCAGGGAGCTCTTCCCCTCATGGTGGGCTCTGGATGCTGCTGGGTACACGCTCACCACGGGCTTCACTACCGGCTTATCTGAAGTTTGACAGCAGCAACAAGCAGCACAGACACACATTCACACAGTCAACAGCAGCTTCCAGCACTGCATTCAGTCTGATCCTGGAAACTACATGGACTCTGATCACTGAGCTCCTCATCAATACAGCACACAGTTCACTACATGGACTGGATTCACCTTCATATCACACACGTATCATGTAATGTATAATAATAATAATAATAATAATAATAATAATAATAATTCTCTATTTGAACATACAAAGTAAATTTGCTATAATTTCACATGAATAAAAATGTGAAACTAACACAGTGGAAAATTATTTTTTAATGTTATTAATTGTCATTTTAATTATTTCAATATATATAGCATATTATATAATTACCAGCGTTTACTGAACTCTAATAACTGAAAACACAAATCAGTGCATCAATTATTGCATCATTTTATAATTTACATATTTGCCATGATGATAACAATAATGTTTAAATAAAGCGGTTTTATTCACAATTAAACACAACTTCACAGATTTTTGGGGAAATTGTTACTAAGACTCCTCTAGAATATGAAAAATAATCTAATATAATATATATCTAATTTAAAAATGTAAACGATCTCATATAATACAATCTAATACAATAACGTCATATAAAATAATAATATGTGCAGTATTCGACACATAATTGTTATCACACAATATCACAATATTGTTTTCAACACATATTTACTGTTATATATTTAATATCATCTTAAGCATCATATACTATATACAAAAGTCCATCCATCGTCAACCGCTTGTCCTGCTTACAGGGTTGCGGGGAGATACAAAAATATGTTACACTGTTATGATGTATAGAAATGTATAATTTCTGTTCATCATATTCAGTATCTATTTGCCTTCATGTATAAATATATTCCACTAAAAGGAATATGCATCATCATATGAAATACAATCAGTCATACGGTACATTTTAACATTTAATTATACTATATAAAATGTTTAAAGTTATGCTATAATAAATATTTTTACTGACAAATTAAATTGTGTTTAATATTAATTAGTTTTTAACTAAAAAAGAGACAGCTGAATCACTGAGAGGATCAAATACTGTATATTTGTAACTTCCTCTGTCTATATGAATCAGTTTTATCTGGTGCAGAAATAAAGAATAACTTCAGTTGTGCAGTGAGATTTAAACATCTTTTCAGGAATTATGAACCTTTTTATGTAAAAATAGCTGCACGGCTGCAAGAACTGCCTTAAGCAGCAGAAACTCATTAAAACACATTTTAACTTGTTCAATAAAACAACTGAAGGAAAATGTTTATTCTTACCTGTTACATACAGTTTAGTTCCAGAGCCAAAGATACCGTAGTATTTGTTTGCTTCCACAGGGAAACAGAGTAATACAAAAACCTGTCAGCTGCTGAACGAGTCCAGATGATGAACCAGGATCATATTTCAGCTGCATGATGTGTTTCTCTAATGTTCATATCAACATGACTGTCTCTTCTTTCATTGTCTTTTTAGACACACTATGACTAGTGGTCATATTACGCTCATTTTCAGATTCATAATCTTATTTAGTGGTTGTACCAGAACAGGTTCACATGGTTTCATTTTCAAAAAACACCATATTTTTGTCACACTATAGAGAAAAAGCTGTGGTGGTGATGGGTTACAAGCAGCTCACAGAGAAAGTAGGCTAGAGTGGCTTAAATAAGGCATTTCTCAATGTGTCCAGCTCTTCTGTTCAGGTTACTATGACGTTGAGGTCCTTATTTCTGGATGCAAGCAGCTGACGGGATAAAAAAAAACAAACTCCTCTGCGCATTCAATGGATGCAGTACACATGTGGTAGAGGTAAACAAACTGTATAATGCATAACTGAAGTTAAAAATGAGTGGACAAACCAGTGCCAAGAAAAGAAAAAGATTAGAATAGAAAAAGACAGAATAGAAATAAGGCCCACTCTAGTGAATGTAAAATTACACATAAATATAAAAGTAATAATATTTACTTTAAAAATACAAATGTTAACTTGTTAGTATGGACATAATCCTTTATATAATAAGCTACCTATTTATTTACAGATAATTGTTGTCAAATGAAACCTGATAAATACTAATTATCCAACTTACTACTTCTTTTATACTACATACTAATTCTGCTGCTACCATATTCCTGCTCGACACCCTTTGCTACAATTATTATTGATGTGTCTATTATACTTCTTCTTCTTCTTACTAATTACTAATTACCAGTACCATTATTTATTTTCAGTCTGTGCCACTACTACATTTACTGTCAGTATTTCTGTGTTGATATTGTATAGGCTGCTAATTGGCTCCTAATTCTACTGTCCTTTTGAAAACAGGCACCTTTTTCTAGAAAAAACACCTAAAATTACATATCCAAAATGAATCAGAATGAATTAATAACTCCTCAACCATTTGGCCTAAATGCATAATTCTGGTCTCCTTTGAAAAGTCAGAAGCTAAGGAATATAAATCCATTGTGTATTAATATATTTTTTTTACTTTTACAGACTACATGGAGATGCAATAAAGAAAAAATCTGATATTTTTATCCTTGTCTGGTAAAAAAAAGCTATATTTTAATGCAATAAACCATCAAAACCATCATGAGGAAGCTTTTAATGCAACTGAATACCTTCTAATACACAATAGAATGCAATTGTAACTGTAAATCTGATGAAAATAAACTAAAATACAACAGTTATCATACAACATTTTCAAATATACCAGGCGAATTTCCTTATTTTGGCAATATTTATTGTTAGTAAGTTCCAAATGACAAAACATTGAAATTTGATGAAAACAGGAGTATTCATCAACATTCCTGTCACCGAAAGCATCAATAGATCTGGCTTGAGCAGACCACCAATCATTTGATGTCTATATATCTCAAACGGATTGACCACAAAATGTTCTGTCTGTTATATTCCAAAATAATTACATTTATTTCTACTTTCACTTGTATTTAGTATTTTTTCTTGTACTTGTAATGCAGTATTTCTACTTTTCATGTATTATACACTGTAGTATTAATGCTTGTCTTGTGATTGAGTATTACATTGTAGTAGTTGTACTTATACTGATATTACACTGTGGTATTTGTACTTAAAATAGAGAATACATTGTAGCATTTCTGCATTTACTGAAGATATTACACTAGTATTTCTAGATGTAAGATTTTGAATGCAGGTCTTTTGCTTGTGATGGAGTATTAAACTTTAGTACTTTTACTTTCACTTCAGTAAAATATAAACACTGTTGCTTTTCTATGTTTACTTTAATTTACACTGTGGTATTTGTATTTGTAAGATTTTAAATGCAGCTAAAACAGGAGAAATATGATCTCTTTTTCTGGTCCCTGTCAGAACACGTGTTCCTGATTTTTGCAATGTTTCATAGGTGAAAAAAGGCGGTCCTTGAAGTTTGTTTAATGTGAGAGTTAAAAGACATGTTCTGATCAAAGATAACTTCGAGATTCCTGACAGTGGTGCTGGAGGCCAGGGCGATACCATCCAGAGTAACTATATCTTTAGATAATGCGTCACGGAGGTGCCTGGGCCCCAGTACAATGACGTCAGTTTTCCATCCATCCATCGTCAACCGCTTATATTGCATACAGGGTCGCGGGGGGCTGGAGCCGATCCCAGCTGACTTCAGTTTTATCTGAGTTTAACATTAAAATTACAGGTCATCCAAGTTTTTACATCGTAAAGGAAGCTTGAAGTTTAGCTAACTGATGAGTTTCATCTGGCTTGATTGATAGATATTATTGAGTATCATCTGCATAACAATGAAAGTTTATGGAGTGTTTCCTGATAATATTGCCTAAAGGAAGCATATATAAAGTGAACAGGATTGGCCCCAGCACAGATCCTTGTGGAACTCCATGACTAACTTTGGCGTGCATGGAGGACTCATCGTTAACATGTACAAACTGAGATCGATCTGACAAATAGGACTTAAACCAGTTTAGAGCGGTTTCTTCAATGCCAATGAAATGTTCCAGTCTCTGTAATAGGATCTCATGGACAGTGGTATCAAATGCAGCACTAAGATCTAATAAAACCAGTACAGAGACAAGTCCTTTGTTGGGCTTCTGTAAATAACATCACAGAGTATGGTCTAGACCTGCTCTTTTATGAAAAGCACTGTGAGATAACTGTTGTTGTGATTTGGTGCTATATAAATAAAATTGAATTGAATTTGTCTGATGCAGTTTGGAGGTCATTAATAATTTTCACTAGTGCTCTCTCTGTGCTGTCTCTAAATCCTGACTGAAAATCCTCAAATATACTATTGCTATGTATAAAGTCACATAACTGATTGATGACCACTTTCTCAAGGTGGAAATGGAAGATTAGATTTAGGTCTATATTTGGCTAAACCCCCTGGATCAAGAATGGGCTTTTTGAGAAGAAGTTTAACTACTTTAAAGGACTGAGTTACAGAGCCCTTAAATAAAGAGTTTTGACATAACTGTGCAATGAACTGGACGGACTTTTGAACGAGACTTTCATTCATCTCCTGTTCTTTGCTTTAGAGAGACGTGGCTGTGTGGATAACAACCTGACACCGAGCTGCAGCTGGCTGGCTTCCAACTCTACAGAGCGGACCGCGACATGGAACTCTCCTGCAAAACAGAAGGTGGAGGTGTCTGTTTTTACATTAACAGTGGCTGGTGTAACAATGTGACAGTATTTCAGCAGTACTGTTCTCATGATCTGGAATATTTACTGATACATTGTAAATTGTACATTCTACTCTTTCCGCGAGTTTGCTAGCTACTTTCTGCTCTGTGTTAACATCCTATCGCAGGTCAACGTGCACAACACATAGCGTACGCTGGATGTCCAGATACTGTGAGTAAAGCAGACATTCCCAGACTCCTTAGTTATTGTTCTTAGTGACTTTAACAATGGAAACCTCAGCCATGAACTCCTCAAATACAGACAGTTAAAAAATTCTCCAAGGTGGAAGGGGAACACTTTAGATCACTGACTACACCACAGTAAGCAGTGCCTATTATGCCGTCCCTCCAGCTCCACTGGGACACTCTGGCCACGCCATGGTTCACTTGATTCCTGCATACAAACAAAAACCGCACTGACTGGGATATTTTCAGGACTACTACCAACAATCTGGATGAGTATACAGAGGCTGTGACATCCTACATCAGTTTCTGTGAGGACAGCTGAATACCAACACAGACTAGGGTGAGTTATAACAATGACAAACCCTGGTTCACAGCTAAGCTCAGACAGCTGAGGTTGGAAAAGGAAGAGGCATTTAGGAGTGGCGACCAGGCCAGGTTTAAGGAGTCAAAGTACAGGTTTAGCAAGGCTGTGCGAGATGCTAAATAGCTGTATGCAGAGAGACTACAACAACTCCTCTCCCTTTCTAACCATCCTGGAGAGGGATGTCAACAGACTGTTCAGGAGACAGAAAACTCGCTAAGCAGCTAGGCTGGACTCTGTCTCCCCATCCACCCTGAAACACTGCGCCAATCAGCTATCTCCGGTTTCATAGACATTTTTAACACCTCACTGGAGACATGCCATGTGCCAGCCTGCTTCAAAGCCTCCACCATCATCCCTGTCCCCAAAAAACCAAGGACCACTGAACTAAACGACTTCAGATCTGTTGCCCTGACCTCTGTGGTTATGAAGTCCTATGAACGCCTTGTGTTGTCTCACCTAAAATCCATCAGTGACCCACTCCTGGACCCACTGCAGTTTGCCTACAGAGCCAACAGGTCTGTAGATGATGCAGTAAACATCCTTCACTATATCCTCCAGCACTGGACTCCCCAGAAACCTAGGCCAGGATCCTGTTTGTGGACTTCAGCTCTGCTTTCAACACCATCATCCCTGTTATGCTAAAGGCCAAGCTGTCTCAGCTGAACGTGCCCGACTCCACGTGCAGGTTGATCACAGACTTCCTGACGGACACGAAGCAGCACGTGAAGCTGGGAAAATATGTCTCTGATTCCAGGACCATCATCACCGGTTCCCCTCAGGGCTGCGTTCTTTCCCCCCTTCTCTTCTCCCTGTACACCAACAGCTGCACCTCCAGTCACCAGTCTGTCAAGCTCCTGAAGTTTGCGGACGACACCACCCTCATTGGGCTCATCTCTGGTGGGGATGAGTCCGCCTACAGGTGGGAGATCGACCATCTGGTGACCTGTTGCAGCCAGAACAGACTGGAGCTCAACACTCAGAAGACAGTGGAGATGGTCGTGGACTTCAGAAAGAGCACAGTCCCACCCTCCCCCATCATTCTGTGTGACTCCCCAGTCGCCACCGTGGACTCCTTCCGCTTCCTGGGCACCATCATCTCCCAGGACCTCAAGTGGGAGCTGAACATCACCTCCCTCACCAAGAAGGCCCAGCAGAGGATGTAATTCCTGCGGCAGCTGAAGAAGTTCAGCCTACCAAAGACAATGATGGTGCACTTCTACACCGCCATCATTGAGTCCATCCTCACCTCTGGTACGCTGCTGCCACTGCCAGGGACAAGGGTAGGCTGCAGCGTATCATTTGCTCTGCAGAGAAGGTGATTGGTTGTCACCTTCCAATGTCTCCAGGACCTGTACGCCTCCAGGACTCTGAGGCGTGCAGGAAAGATTGTGGCTGACCCCTCCCATCCTGGACACAAACTGTTTCAGACTCTCCCCTCTAGCAGGAGGCTGCGGTCCATCAGGACCAAAACCTCTCGCCACAAGAACAGCTTCTCTCCGAAGGCAACAAGACCCGGGTCCCTCACTGACTCTCATGCCCCCCTCCCCAAACATACACACACTCATACACACTCCTGACTCCACACTTTACAACAACTCTCAACTGTGCTTTATGCTCATGAACTTTTGCACACACATCTGCATTGTATTTTAGTATTATTGTATTTTTTGTGTACTTGATCTCCTTATTTTTTTTATATATTTATATTTCTATTTATGTTCATGTGAAACCAATTGATAACAAGGCAAATTTCTCATATGTGAAAATGTACTTGGCAATAAACCCGATTCTGATGATGATGTTTGCTATTTCTATCGCTTTAGGTGGTTTGCTTCCTGTGTTCTTTGTCTCTGATTGTCTTAGTGGTTTCACCTGTGTGTGAGTAGTTCTCCCTCACCTGTGTATTTAAGAGGTTGTCTGTCTCTATAGTGTGTTTCTAATTGGTAGTATTAGTATTAATAGCAGTAGTAGTAGTATCAGGTGGAGACGCAGTGTGTTGTTGCAGACACTAGAGGGCAGCAGTGTGAAGGATTTGTTCTACACAGTAACAACAGTACAGTAGTCGCAGCAGTATTAGTATTAATAGCAGTAGTAGTAGTATCAGGTGGAGACGCAGTGTGTTGTTGCAGACACTAGAGGGCAGCAGTGTGACAGTTATAATCCTGACAGCATGCAGAACTTTTTTATGGAGACATTTTGACACGTGACAGCAGGAAAACTTGTGTTTGTCATTAATAACAAGATTAACTGTGTCTGTTGTACTATTATATATTCTCTCCTCAGATTCTTCTTCCTCCTCATTAATGTGCAGCAGGATGTTGCTGCTGTAGTTGTTGAGCTGCAGCTCATTCTGAACTGTTTAGTATCAGACTGCAGCTGATGATTCTTTTCATTCTGGATCAACCTGCTGATTATTTCCTCCACTTCATCTTTGCTGTTTAAGTTTAGTGATCTAGTGACATTTGATATTGCACACATACAGACAGCGGTTCAAAGTAACCGTGGACATTTACTCAAGTACTGGACTGAAGTACACATTAGAGGTACTTTACCACTTTCTGCTACTTTATATTTCTACTCCACTACAATTCAGAGGGAAACATTTTACTTTCTATTAAGAATAACAAAGTGAAACATCATGTATCTTTAATGAAGAGACTGAACAACAG
>NC_060155.1:29300239-29301617 GCF_021292245.1 Micropterus dolomieu | reverse complement strand
AAGAACCCCTCCCTCAGAGGGGTGTGGAAAGAGAAAATAGCTGCCACGTACACCTTGAGGGTGGAAGGGGAAAGACCAGCAGAGAACCGGTCCTGGAGGAACTCAAGTACCTGAACCACCGGGCAGGTAACAGGGTCCACCGACCGCTCCCTACACCAAGTGGAGAAAACACTCCACTTCAGGCCGTACATCCTCCGTGTGGACGGGGCCCTGGAGCTCAGGAGGGTCTCGACTGCTCCGGCTGTTAGACCCGCCTCTAGGTACTGTGCCCCCTCAGGGGCCAGACCCACAGTCGCCATATGGCGGGGCAAGGGTGAAGAACCCGGCCCTGCGCCTGGGACAGCAGGTCTCTCCTCAGAGGGACCCTCCCCGGCGGGCCGTCCAGGAGCGACATGATGTCCGAGAACCACACCCGGGTTGGCCAGAACGGGGCTACGAGCAGTAGGCCGACATAGTCCTGGCGGACCCGCTCCAGAACCCCGGGAGCAGAGCGACTGGGGGAAAAGCGTACAGACGTAGCCTCGGCCACGAATGTACCATGGCGTCCAGACCCAACGGGGCTGTAGGAACGAGAGAAACCATAGCGGGCAGTGCGTAGTCTCTTGAGACGCAAACAGATCCACGTCTATGGGGCCAAACTCTTCGCAACCCCACAACCCCTAGGAACGTAATCCATTGGTTGGGCGCCAGCACGCTCTTCTTTGCGTTGAGCCTCAGCCCTAAACGCCGCAGATGAGCCAGAACGACATCTCGATGCCGAACCGCCAACTCTCGAGACTGGGCTAGGATGAGCCAGTCGTCGATGAAGTTGAAATCCGGATGCCCCGGAGCCTCAGCGGGGCCAGTGCTGCATCCATACACTTGGTGAATGTGCTAGGGGAAGTGCCAGGCCGAATGGAAGAACCCGATACCGGTAAGCCACACCCCCGAAGGCAAACCTCAGGAACTTCCTGTGAGAAGGACGGATGGAGACCTGGAAATAGGCGTCCTTTAGATCTATCGTGACGATAGATCTAAAGGATCAGATTGGATGTGCGTCACGGTGGCGGGGATGATGAGCATCTTTAACCTGAATCTCCTCAGAGACCGGTTAGAACCCGCAGATCCAAAATAGGGCACGCAGCCCTCCGTCCTTCTTGGGGACTATGAAGTACCGGCTGTAGAACCGGCGTCTCTGTCTGGGGGGGAGACACGTTCCACGGCCCCTTTCCTCAGCAGAGTACAAACTTCCTGTCCCAACACCGGACCTTGCTCCGGGCGGACCACAGTCCAAACCACCCCCTCTCTTCTGTTGAATTTGGAGGGCGGGTTTTGAACTGTAGTCGATACCCATCTATGGCAGTGCGCAGGACCCGCGGAGAAATGTTCGTCAGGCTCC
>NC_060155.1:29297072-29300139 GCF_021292245.1 Micropterus dolomieu | reverse complement strand
TCCCGAACGAGGAAAGGAAGCGTCGGAGCCAGCGGATGAAGGTCGGGAAAAAGCCTCAGCCGTCCCGAAATCCTCCGACAGATCACGCTGTGAACCCCATGAGTGAAGCCGCCGGGCCGCCTCAGCGGCCGCAGGGCCCACACCGCGGGGAAAACACATCCGGCCATCCTCGGAAAAGAGAGCCATGCTGTACCTCAGTACCCTCACGGAAAGGGCTTCGCAACGGGCGCAGGCAGCCCCCTCGAGAGCTGCCCGTGCGTGCTCCATCCCCAAACATGAGACACACATCTCATGAGAATCTCCATCCGTGATGTACCGAGGGCAAGAAAAAACACGCCTTCTGTACATCTGGTTGCCGGACATGCTGGTAGACTTCTTCTTCAGGTAAGACACACTGCTTGTAGGACTGGAGCTTTCTTCAAACAACATACAGAGCGCCTGCTGAATAAAAAAAAGCTAATGATGAGTGTGTACAGGTGTGCTTTATACTCCTCCGGTTATTCCGTCACACCGTACCGTTCTAGCAACAAGCCAATAGGATTGGAGTGATTTCATTCACGTTCAGACCTGCTTCGCCTAGAGGCGTTCCCATAGTGTCGTAACCGACGCAGTTCGAGTTCCCTCGAAGGGGAACTAAAGATAAAATCGTACGTGTCTTCTCGCCACTTTGGTGAACTCGTCTTCTTCCCGTCCTGGTTAGTTCTCCTCCCTTAAACATTAAGGAGCTGTACCGTGTCGAGTGTGGTGTCGGCAGACTTCCTGTGTGCTTTACTCTGCTGGTCAGGAAACCCAACATGGAGTCTTATCAGGCAAAAAAATAGAAAAGAAAACATCACTCCAGGACCACAAACAACCCAGAGTTAACGATGAATAATGATGAAAGAAGGTGATCATCTAGTCTTAAAGAGAATTTTTTTTCCAACCTTAAAGAGTAATTTCTTAATTTTTATGATGGGGACACAAGGTTCTGTTTGGTGTCCTGTACACGAGCTCTGTGGGCTGCAGGGGGCGCCGTCTCACCTGTGAAATGCTCGGTGAACTCCTGCTCCAGCTTGGTGGCTCTGTCGAAGGTTTTCCTGCCCTGCTCCTCTGTCAGACGCTTGTTCATCTCCCTGCGGGACCAAAGATCACACCGAGGTCACGCCACCTTTACTCCTCCCAGTTTAGCGCCAGCAGCAGAGTAATAAAACACCAACGAAGAAAAGCACAAAGCTCCTGCTGTTTGACTCACATGATGTTCTCCACAGATTTGGGTTTGATGAAGATGGCGATGGGGTGAAGCTGAGCCAGCTGCAGTCTCTTGATGGCGTTCCCCGACACGTCCAGGATGCAGTGTTTACCCTGAGAACCACACAAGAAGAACATTTTTGTTAATTCATACAATGAGTTTCTGAACTAATGGTTTTCGGTTTCCTCTGAGTCCTTGTGTCTCGTCCATTTTAGATCAAATAGTTCCAGATACTGAAGGAACTAAACCAGGAGCCAAACCAGGAACTAGTCGCTTGTTTTCACCGAAGGAACCCAGGAGCCGTTTCAGGAACTCCAGAACCTGACCTGTGTTTCCAGCAGAGGAACCAGGGGCCACATTTAGCTCCTCAGGGGCGGGGTTTGGAGGGCTGAATGTCACTGATTGGTCAAACATTAACCTCGGAACCTCCTGGATATTTTCTGTGCGCACGACCTTTGTTTTACAAAATTTCTCCGTCACAAATGATGTAATTAAGGCAAAATACTGGAAGTGAAATAAAGACTTCAGCGGACGAGAGCCCCGCATTTCTACTAACTAACTGTTAACTATTTAACCGGTGTAAAAAGAGAGAGGTGGTAGTTTTATGGGGGTTATCTTCTAAACCCAGCAGGTCGTCGACAGCAGACAGGATCTCCGGGTCTCTGTTCAGTAAACACAAGCAGCAGCATCACTCTGTGCTTTGTCTCTCTGTGGGACTGAACACCGGACACTATCTGCAGCAGCATCGAGACGCGTGTTTGAACCAAATCTGGTCTCTGGCTGAGGTGCAGCTGAAGTTCCCGAAATGGTTCCCGGGAGAGTTCCTGCGGTGGAAACCGTCAGCAGGGTCGGTACCTTCTCGGCCACCTCTCGGACTGACTGTACGCTGGTTCCATACAGGCGGTTGTTGTACTGGCCCGCCTCGATGAACCTGTGGTCCTGGATGTCCTTCTCCGTCTGCTCTCTGGACACCACAAAGTGATAATCTCTGCCGTCCACCTCGTAGTCCCGCTTCGGCCGGGTCGTATCAGAACGAGGTCCTGATCAGAGAGATCGTCAGATACCTGACCGAGAACACGACCCAACATGCCGTCATCGCTTTGAACTGGGTCCTACGTCTGAAGGGGACACCTGAAGAGAAATCATGAATGTTTCCGGCTGCAGAACACATTTAGTTTAGTTTAGCTTTCCCCAAAGTCCCCAAAAAACCCTCTATCTCTGGATTAAATGAGTACAGTGAAAGACTAGTGTTGGCCCACCTGAAGGACACCCCTTGCTGGATCCCCTGCAGTTTGCCTACAGGGCTAACATGTCAGTGGATGATGCATTCAACTTGGGACTGCATTACATCCTGCAACACCTCAACTCTCCAGGGACATATGCTAGGATCCTGTTTGTGGACTTCAGTTCGGCGTTCAACACCATCATCCCGGACATCCTCAGCACCAAACTCACCCAGCTCACTGTGCCAGCCTCCACCTGCCAGTGGATCACAGACTTCCTGACTGACATGAGTCAGCAGGTGAGGCTGGGAAACATCACATCCAGCCTCCGGACTATCAGCACTGGCGCCCCCCAGGGGTGTGTGCTCTCCCCACTGCTCTTCTCCCTCTACACCAACGACTGCACCTCAGGAGACCCATCTGTCAAACTCTTGAAATTCGCTGACGACACAACGGTCATCGGCCTACAGACGGGAGGTTGATCAGCTGGCTCTCTGGTGCGGTCAGAACAACCTGGAGCTTAACACGCTGAAAACTAAGGAGATGATCGTGGACTTCAGGAGGAGCCCCCCCATTCTGCCCCCCATCACCATACTCAACAGCCCTGTGTCTGCTG
>NC_060155.1:29288804-29296972 GCF_021292245.1 Micropterus dolomieu | reverse complement strand
AGCTGACAGGTTTTTGTATCAGTCTGTTTCACTGTGGAAGCAAACAAACCCTACGGCATCTTTGGCTCTGGAACTAAACTGTATGTAACAGGTAAGAATCAACATTTTCCTTCAGTTGTATTATTGAACAAGGTAAAATGTGTTTTTAATGAGTTTCTGCTGCTTCAGGCTTCAAATATTAGTTTGTTCATAATTAGCAGAGTTCTTGCAGCCGTGCAGCTATTGTTACAGAAAATTCTTTAATTTCTGCATCAGATAGAAATGTTTCAGATTGAAAAAGAAAGACATTAGTAAAGTTACAAATATACAGTATTTGATCCTCTCAGTGATTCAGCTCCGTCTCTTGTTTTTTTAAAAAACGAATTAATATTAAACACAATTTAATTTAGGTCAGTAAATTTATTTATTATAGCATGTAACTTTAAACATTTTATATATAGTATAATTAAATGTTAAAATGAACTGTTTGATAATTTTATATGATGATATATATTAAATTTAGTGGAATATATTTATACATGAAGGCAAATAGATACTGAATATGATGAACAGAAATTATACATTTCTACACATAGGATCATAATAGTGATAATATTTTTGTATCTTAACACACATTTAATATAAATAGTATATGATGCTTAAGAGGATATTAATATATAACAGTAAATATGTGTTGAAAACGATATTTTGTGATATTGTGTGATAACAATTATGTGTCGAATACTGCACATATTATTATTTATATGACATTATTGTATTAGATTGTCTTATATGAGATTGTTTACATTTTTAAATTAGATATATATTATATTAGATTATTTTTCATATTCTAGAGGAGTCTTAGTGACAATTTCCCAAAAAAATCTGTGAAGTTGTGTTTAATTGTGAATAAAACCGCTTTATTTAAACATTGTTGTTATCATCATGGCAAATTATGTAAATGATAAAATTATGCAATAATTGATGCACTGATTTGTGTTTTTAGTTATTAGAGTTCAGTAAATGCTGGTAATTATATAATATGCTGTACATTATTATTAAAATGACAAATTAAAAAGACAATTTTCCACTGTGTTAGTTTCACATTTTTATTCATGTGAAATTAGCAAATTTACTTTGTATGTTCAAATAGAGAATTAATATTATTATTATTATACATGACGTGTGTGATATGAAGGTGAATCCAGTCCATGTAGTGAACTGTGTGCTGTATTGATGAGGAGCTCAGTGATCAGAGTCCATGTAGTTTCCAGGATCAGACTGAATGCAGTGCTGGAAGCTGCTGTTGACTGTGTGAATGTGTGTCTGTGCTGCTTGTTGCTGCTGTCAAGCTTCAGATAAGCCGGTAGTGAAGCCCGTGGTGAGCGTGTACCCAGCAGCATCCAGAGCCCACCATGAGGGGAAGAGCTCCCTGCTGTGTGTGGCCTCAAACATGTTTCCTCCTGTGGTCCGCTTCTCCTGGAAAAGACGAAAGGTGAACGAGTCTCTGGAGGAGCAGGCACCTGCTGAGGAGGAGCAGGCACCTGCTGAGGAGGTGCAGCTGGAGCTCAGAGAGTCGGGACGCACCGCCGCCATCAGAGTGATTGATCGGGACGCTCTCTCCACATATAAATACCGCTGCTACGTCCAGCACGAGGGGGGGGAAGTGAAGGCCCAAACAGAACAAGGTAATGAAGGCTTGGTGACTGTGTTCAGCAGAGATTCAGCTTCATGTGGAGACGCTGTCAAAGAGAGCAGAGGAGCAGAGGACTGACATTTCTTTCTGACTCCTTTTCTGTTTCAGAGGTTCCGGTGGCCTCCTGTCCTCCAGACAGAGAGCCAGCAGACCTGGCAGCTCTGCAGCAAGCTGACTGTAAGATCACCTGCTGCCTCTCTGCATAGACAGCTCCAATGTTCTGCTGCAGTTAGGGCTGCATGTAAAAATCAACTAGTCCGACTTCAAACTCATAATAACCTGTTTCTTTTCTGTTTGATCCTTGAGGGACTTTGTCAGAAATTGTAGTTAGTTGTGAATTAGAAAGTTAATTGTAGCTCTTAACTTTAAAGAAGAGAATCAGATGGGACTTTGAAGCCGACCCGTCTTCATGTCGTCCCACCTGGAAGGTCCAAAGTATACTAATGATATTCTGATGTCTCTGTCTTTCTGTCTGTCAGTGTCCTTCCAGTCTCAATGCAGGGTGAAGCTGCTCTGGCTGCTGTACACAGTGCTGATAGTGAAGAGTCTGGTGTACTGCTGTGGACTCCCTCTGCTATGAATCCTCAGAAACAAGGGACCGTCCACCGGCTGCACACATGCTGACTGACTGTTTTCTGCTCGCCTTTTCTCAACATCAGATCTCATCAATTCATCTCAGTGATCACCACTCAGAAATGTTATGTTGTGCACAGGTTAGATATAGTCTTCAAAAAAATATAAACACATATATTTGCAGTTACTGAGTGTAAATTCTGTGGTATAGTGTTATTTTGATCATCTAGTTTATTTCCTCTTGTAGAAAATGTAACTGAATTATTAGCTGTCTGCTAGATATTTTATCATTTACAATATTTGTCTGTTCTCTTTTTAATACATTATGCAGAGTGTGGTAGAATTCTTTTAGAGTAACTTTCTCAATAAACTAAAAAAGTCACAGCATCTGGGTTTTATAAACATCCTTGTTTTTATGGATTTCGGGTTGGTCTCATAGCAAATAGTTAACTTCATTGGCAATGTGAGTTGACAGCTACAAATAATTTGACTCAGGTTGTAAGCAGCTCACAATATACTTTCACACATCGCCAAGAACAAATGTACAGGAAGATATGAATATAAGCACACAGCTAAACAAGGACAACAAAGCTAAACAAAGATGAGCGAACATAAACATATAGCTGTTATATACAAGTCATTTTATAATTGTGTCAGTGTGGATGTAAAACTCTACGCTGATGACACTGTTGTTTACACACATGAACAAACAGCAGAGCTGCTGTGAAGCTACAACTGCTATAAAATGATCCCACAGCAGCTCCATCAGTCGGGTTGAAGACTGACTGTCGGCAACATGATGGCTGTGTTTATTTCTTCTAAACCAATAAAATGCTGCTTAACTTTTTATTTTGCCCGCTGCCGTTTTGAAACGTTGTTTAGTTATTATTCCCATGTGAACACTCTGCTGTCTGACTGCCTGTTAGAATCAGTGTGAGGTCATAAAGTGGGATCAGAGCAGACTGCAGGTGGTTGAACATATCTCCTTTTATTTCAGCTTCTCAGCTCTGAGTTCAGGATTTGAGCTGTTTCTCTCACAGATTAATAACAGATCAAAACTGAGACAGTGAGTACTGAGCGCTGAAATCAAACTGAACTTCCTAGAATGATTTGACGGTTGTAACTGTCATTGTGTTATTAATGTGAAAAAGTGCAGCTAGCGGTGAGGAGGCTGCAGAGCAGAAACCCACACTGCTGCAGGAAAGGAAGTGCTGATTGGCTGTCAACAGTTTTTTTTATGAGTCCTAATAACCACTGAGAACAGATTCATATCTGCTGCTGTACACACTCATCAACTCCTCTCCCTCTCTGTAGCTGTTTGTAGAGGGTGAGAAAGAGAGAGGGGGGGGGAGAGGGGAGGGAGAGAGAGAGAGAGAGAGAGAGAGAGAGAGAGAGGGGGAGAAAGAGGGGGGAGAGAAGAGAGGGGAGGGAGGCAGCCTACACAATATATCCACACAGAGCTACAGACAGTAAAGGTGATGTTGCTGTAGACTAAATGAAAAATGGTACAGATATTTATAGTAGTGTTAATGATAACAATCGTAATGTTAATTATTATAATAACAATAATAATAATAGGACTAGTAACAATAGTTGTTGTAGCAGAGGGTGTCGCAGCAGGTGACCCGCAACCACAGATCCAGACTCCACAGCTCCAGAGCCAGAAAACCTTCAGGAAGTGATAGGAGGAGAGAGGAGAGGGACGAGAAAGCACAAGACTACCAGAAAGGGGAGAAGTTGTGTTAGTAACATGCAATAATGGGATGAGGTTGCATACAGAGGGAGAGAAAGTAGAGGAGAGAGGAGCTCAGTGCATCATGGGAAATCCCCCGGCTGATGGAATCGCATCCTTAAATTTAGCTACAGCACTATCAGAGAGACATCTTGTATAGAAATTTTTGCCCAATGGTGTATAGTTTAGCAATACAAACTCAAAAGTTATCAAACAGTGGTCGGACAAAGAGGGATTCTGTGGGAACACCATTAAATGTTTAATTTCAATACCATACACCAAAACAAGGTCGAGGGTGTGGTTAAAACAGTGAGTCGGTTCATGAACACTCTGAGAGAAGCCAATGGAATCTAACAGAGAGATAAACGCAGTACTAAAGCTGTCATTCTCAACATCCACATGAATATTAAAATCCCCTACAATAATAACTTGGTCCGTTTTAAGGACTAAAGTTGACAAAAACTCTGCAAATTCATATAAGAATTCAGAGTACGGGCCAGGTGCTCGGTACACTATAATTATAATGTAACTATAATTTCGATGGTCTGGGGACACTATAGGATTTTCACTAAGTAACTCCTGAAATGGATGAGCAGATAAGTGTGTTAGACTGCGACTCTGCCTCCTGGTCTCAACTCTGGGTTGTCATGGATTTGGTCCACTAATAAACTTGGCCAGATTTCTAGAAATGAGAGCTGCTCCTTCCCAAGTGGGATGGATGCCGTCTCTCTGAATCAGACCAGGTCTTCCCCAGAAAGTCTCCCAACGATCTACAAAGCCCACGTCGTTTGCTGGATACCACCTCCACAACCAGCGGCGGAATGACGACATGACCGCACCCCATCCCGTGAGTCTGTTGAAATAATTGTTCGGCGACAGATTGCTCCCAACACAGGACCTTGGGACAGGAACCAAGGCTTCCTCCATACGGACAGGGAACGAAGGCATCCGCTCGTAACCCGTATCAGACGGAGCGGATTTCCCCTCGGGGAGAATCCCTTGGATTTTAGCCACCACTGCAGGGCTCTCATGTGCAGTAGTCCGGAAGGTATTATACTGGATGCTGCTGCCAGAAGACCCAACACCCTCTGAAAGTGTTTCACAGTGATGGCGCGGCCTAACTGCACTTTGGTCACTGAGGATAAAATGGACTCGATGCGTGCGGGAGACAGGTGGGCCCGCATCGTCGTTGAGTCCCACACCACCCCTAGGAACGCAGTCCGTTGGGCGGGTGTCAGCACGCTCTTTTTCACGTTGAGCCGCAGCCCCAAACGCTGAAGGTGGGCAAGGACGACATCTCGATGCCGAACCGCTAACTCTCGAGACTGGGCCAGGACGAGCCAGTCGTCAATGTAGTATGTATGCGGATGCCCTGGAGCCTCAACGGAGCCAGAGCTGCATCCATGCATTTGGTGAACGTGCGGGGAGATAGTGCTAGGCTGAACGGAAGGACCCGATACTGGTAAGCCGTGCCCCCGAAGGCAAACCTCAGGAACTTCCTGTGAGAGGGACGGATGGAGATGTGGAAATAAGCGTCTTGTAGATCTATCGTGACAAACCAATCCTCGGATTGGATGTGACTGATGATGGCTGGGATGGTAAGCATCCTGAACCTGAATCTCCTCAGAGATTGGTTCAGGGACCGCAAATCCAAAATCGGACGCAATCCTCTGTCCTTCGGACCAGGAAGTATCGGTTGTAAAAGCCGGCTTCTCTGACTGGCAGGGAAATTAATTCTATGGCCCCTTTCTTCAGAAGAGAGCGGACTTCCTGTCCCAACACCTGGCTCTGTTCTGCGTGTACTGTAGTCCCGACCATCCCGCAGAATCTGGGGGGGCAAATCCGGAACTGCAGCCTGTAGCCATCTACTACTGTGCGGAGGACCCACGGGGAAATGTTCGCGAGGCTTCGCCAAGCTTCCGCGAACTTGAGATTGTCTGTCGAAAATTAGCGCAGATGACGGAACCCTTTTTAAGTCACAAGATAAAAAGTATTTTTTTTTTAAGAATATCTTTTATAAATATATATTTTTTTAAAGCTCACCAAAAATCTTTGCATTATGGAATCAGGGACCTTATCCACATGGTTCATTTGTTTTGTAATTGCATCACTTTGTCATATACATACTTTAACATTTAACTCTTTTAAATGTTTTCTTAACTCTTAACATTTTTTTTATCTTGGCAGGGTAGGATCTGTACAAAATCATTAAAGGGAGCCTGACTGTAGACCAGCAGTACAAAATGTTGGGAACCATCCTGTAAAATTGTGATTGTGTGTGGTGAAGTTAAAACAAAGAAAACAAAACACCAGTCTCAACACAAACAAACAGGTGGCTTTGAACAAGTGTGATATATTGATTGTGGTTAAACAAAAAAAGATCTGACTCTCGATGTAAAAGGTCTCTCTCTGTAGGGACTGGAACTCCTCTTAACCTGCATTACACTCTGCTGAAACTCTACAGGTTAGCCTTTTTATAAAACACAGTTTACCTTAAGTTTGGTTTATTTTGGTCGTATGCTTTAATCTTTCTATGTAGCCTATAATGTATGTGTATACATGGTTGCTGATGTACTGTATGTGTATTTGTATTTGCATTTGTGTATCATATCTGTGAAGCACTGTGTGGCTCTTAAAAAGCATGATTTAAATCAAGAATAAAAGTATTATTATTATTATTAGACTCCCAGCTGCTTTTATATAGCGAGTATAATTTGCTTTTCTCAAGGTGGCGGTTTTACCTCCCTACAGGTGACACAAACTGTTGTATGAGGTCTTTTATTCCATCAGCTAGCAGGTTTAATCCAAAACTTTTGTCCCTGTTTGGTCTTCAAATTTCTCTGGGGGGAGCAGATTAAATCTTCTTGAAAGGTTTGTAAGAAAACCTCATGTCTTATAAAACAGGTGGAAGAAATAGGTGGTGGCAGCAGTAGAGGTTTGTTTGTAGTAGAAATAAACTCATCTGAATACTTGGCATCTGTAACAAATGTCAGTTTAATTAAAATGTTGTTGATGGTTTTAATCTGTACTTGATACTGAATAGCCACCCTATGCTAACACTTTGGCGCCGCCTACAGACGAAAATTACTTTACCGGAGACATTTTATCTATAAGAACTATGGAAATACTCACACTGCTGTTTCAGAAACTTACACAAAAGCAAAGAGGAGCTGTAAGTGGTCTAAGTAGCCTACTCTTAAAGTTTAAACTTCAGACATCTGATAAATACAGTAAAGTATTATTTTGTATTTTTAGTCAACTGTACAGTTGACCAGGGCAAACAGGGTTTGAACCCACAACCTTCTTGCTGTTGGTCAACAGTGCTAACCACTGTACCACCGCGCCGCCCAAAGTGAGCAAAATGTTTAACAAACATAAAATACATGTTGTATTCACAGTCTTTTACAGGACAGACCTAAATGATCACAGGTGCAGACAGTCTGTTTCAGAAGTCACGTCATTAAGTGGAGATCACCTGTGTGCAGCCATGTGGTTTCAGCTGATTGTAGTATAAACACACCTGAACCTGGACGGTCGTTTTCATGTAACAGCGTTGAAAAGTCAAATTAAATCTAGGATTCAACAAAACATGAAAACTTCTAAAGGGGGTGAAAATACTGTTAATCCTCTGACAGTCATATGAGTCGTATTTAGTATTTAGTCCCTCACCTTATGATATCTGATATAAAGACATCTGCAGGTTGACATGAAATATAAGCAAAATCTGACAGTAAAACATTGTTTAGGTTGTTTGTCAGTCTCACTAATTGTGTTATTATTGAAAACTACCAGATATTGTGATGATGTCTTCAGCAAAGTGCTGTTTAAAACTCGATAACCGTCTTTGTCTGGTTCATCAGAGATGATAAATGATCTGAAATCTGCAGTTTATGAACGTTTAGAGTCATCAGTGTTTTGTTAGACTCAGAAGAAGTGTTTCCAGCTCCCTCTCAACGACTGAACAAATGTAGAGAAACACCTCTGTGAAATAAATTCCTCAGTGTTTTCATCAGGGAAAAGAATCTGAAATCCACCTGGACTCTGAGTTTCACCAAATCATTTATCTTGTCCCACTACAAACTTTAGAAGTTGTTACTTTTCTGCATCTTTCCTCTCAGAGCCTGTTCACCCTGTTTAACACATATAGGTCCATTTTAGCAGCAGAATCAGAGACCAGCAAGGGTCCTG
>NC_060155.1:29287862-29288704 GCF_021292245.1 Micropterus dolomieu | reverse complement strand
GACTGATGATGGCTGGGATGGTAAGCATCCTGAACCTGAATCTCCTCAGAGATTGGTTCAGGGACCGCAAATCCAAAATCGGACGCAATCCTCCGTCCTTCTTGGGGACCAGGAAGTAACTTCGCCAAGCTTCCGCGAACTTCGCCAAGGGGACCAGTCCCTCGGGGCTGGTGGCCGGTGTCCCGCGGGAATCCCCGGTGGCGCCCTGAAGCGGAGGACCGCCAGGGAAGGCTCGCCGGTAAACCACGGTTTGTGAGCCCAGTCGTGTTCCGGTTGCCGCCCCGAGGGGCGGACAGATCGACGAGGGCCTTCCAGCGGCTAGCGCGTCCCGAGCGCTGAAGCGGTGGGAGAAACAACGCCTGTTGCTGGAGCCACCATGAGAGAGGGGACCTCGATCGGCCTCTCTCAGGGGAAGGGGGGCAGGGAGGGGGAGGAGGGGGGGGGGTGGTGGATCCTCCTACTCGAGGTCTCAGGCTGTGGGCGAGAGCGCCGTCTTGCGTCCCAGGTTGGTTGAGGGGGATCCCGCAAAGCGACGCTCTGCTTCTGGCTGTGGCGGTAGGTGCTGGATGATGGTTGTGTCCGCCTTTCCTGAGCCGTCGCAGTCCTGGAGTCTGACCGGTGGGGGAGATATCGCTCAAATGCCTCTCCCTGAGTTTTGCCGTGCTGGAACCTGTTAACGACAGCATCCACTGCTTCGCCAAACAGGCCAGAAGGCGAGAGGGGCGCATCCAGGAGAAAAGCCCTCTCCTTCCCCTGGATGCCTGATAGGTTGAGCCACAGATGGCGCTCCGTAGCCACCAAAGATGGATAGAAGAAAAATGGATCGGCCGATGGAACGGGCC
>NC_060155.1:29286110-29287762 GCF_021292245.1 Micropterus dolomieu | reverse complement strand
GCCTGGTATGCCTGCAAGACAGCCATCGTATGTAGGCTGGCACCAGCTCGACCCGCTGCCATGTAGGCCTTGCCCACCAAATCGGACGTCATCCGACATGGCTTGGTGGGGAGCGCCGGCGTCCGGATGGATGAGGCAAGGTTGGGAGAGAGGTAGCTAGCCAGTGCCTCCTCCACTCGTGGCATCGCTCCGTAGCCGTGCTGTCTGATTCCCGTCACGTTTCCATAGTCCAGCCGGGGGGACGTAGACAGCCGTGCAGAGAAGGGTTATTCCATGATCTACACAACTCGTTGTGCAGATCCGGAAAAAATGGTAGGGGCCGTCACGGGGGTGGCGCTTGGTGTTGCAGAAACCGCTCATCTAGTTTGCTGCCTGCCGAAGGCTGCTGCATTGCCTGTGGCCAATCAATGTGCAGCTTGGCTACGGTCCGCGTCACCACTTCCAACAACTCCTCGTATCCTGGCGAGGGCTGATCACGTTCTGTTTCCCCTATGCTAAGCACATCTAGCTCCTCAGAGCCAGATCGTGTCAGCCTTTCCGGACTCGCCCCTCGAGTGGGAGAAACCGAGAAATGGGCTCCCGATCGGGGACGAGGGGAGGAGGATTCCGCGGACGAGGACCGGAAAAAGGCCTCAACCGTTCCGGCACCCTCGGCGATCTCGCGTTGTGATTCCCAGGATCGGAGCTGCCGCGACGACTCAGCGACCGCGGGGCCTGTGCCACGAGGGGAGCGCATCCGACCATCCTCTAGGAAGCTCGAGATCTCAGCACCCTCAGGGGCAGGGCCTCGCAATGGTCGCAGGCAGCCCCCTCGAGAGCCGCCTGAGCATGCGACGTCCCCAGGCATGAGACGCACATCCCATGGGTATCACCTTCTGTGATGAAACGCTCACAAGGGAAGACACACTGTCGGAATCGCTTTGACATGATCTTCTGCTGCTTTGTCTCGATGTCAGGTAGGAAAATGGAGCTTCCAAACATAGCCAGAGTGCCTGCTGAATAGAAAGAAGCTAATGTGTCCTGTGTGCTGGCGTGCTTATATACCCCCTCCGGTTACACCGTCAAACACTACCGTTCTAGTAACACCAATAGGATTGGAGTAGTTTCATTCATAGTTCAGCCCTGCCACGCCCAGGGGCGTTCCCATAGTGTTGTAATGCGCAGTTCGATTTCCCACGAAGGGGAACATCAAGTTCACACAAGATGTCAACAACAGCAGTTTGGCCTTCCTGGACTGTGCTGTATACACTGAAGAGGACAGAAGCCTGAAAATGAGGGTTTACAGAAACCCACACACAGACCAATACCTACTTTTCAATCCTAAATGGACTTTTGTGAAAACAGCCAGAAGATCCAGGAACAACACCAACACTATGAGGGATGAGGAAAGAAGCAAAAACAGAAGCCGTTGCTGAACAGAGGAGGGGGTCTACGCCACCACTTACAATAATGTCCTTTCGTCACTTCCCAGGAAACTGAACAAACGTAACCTCTTGGCCTCAGGTGATGGTCGTTCAGACTTGGCCTTGGGTGACTCTAACGACCATAACTGTTGTTACAACAGCCAGGAGCACCAACCTTGGATAACTATGACCTAGATCACTGAGAAACCTCACAGATATATCATACTACATATTGTTTCTATTATACCA
>NC_060155.1:29283884-29286010 GCF_021292245.1 Micropterus dolomieu | reverse complement strand
TAGAGGATTTAGTAAAAATAATAATTTTTAAAAAATGATTAATTGAACACAATCGTAGCATATTAAAATCAACAAACCTCCGATAGAAATACGTTATCCAGCATGCTCTAGTGTTTTACCTATGATAAGAAAACGCTTTAAAACTGCATACTTGCACGCGCATTGGAGCGTTAAACTCACCTTTTAATTACGTTTTACCTGCAGTTGTGCGTTGCTTTGGTCAAACTCACCTCTGAATGCCGTTTTACCTGCAGTTGAGTGTTGTTAAACTCACCGCTGAATGTGGTTGCACACCATGTGCGTTGTTAAACTCACCGCTGATGAACGCGCTTAACTTTTGAGGGCCCTTTGATATCAGATTGCGAGGGTTTTTAAACATCAAACACCAGTTGGAGGGCATTTGAATCGCCCTGGTATAGATAATTTTTGGTAGCGTATTCCTTTTTATTTTTATTTATTGTTGTCTCGACCCACAAGGCAGACAACGGGTTGCGGTGTGGTGATCGACCCAAGACGTCAAATTTCAACGCTGTTGAGTTCTATAGAAGTCTATTGGACTGCCCTGCACGTTGAAAAATGAAGCCGAAGGTATACCCAGTGCGTCAAAAAAGTGACGCCAGGGTCCCTTGACCATGCGTCAGACATTTGACGAGTAGGGAGTGAGACTGTGTTGGAAAATGATGTAGGATACGTTAAATAGTGAGTATGTTTCACTAAACAGTCAATCAAACTTTGTACAGTTTGTCTTTTCTTCTATCAAATATCATGTTCTATATTTTAGCATCCTGGACTGCCAAATCAAAGAGAGCCGTCAACCACACAGGAAAGCTGGAATCAGCGATGAGTGGGTGAAGGATTACCTGCTCAAATCCGTGCAGTTGTTTCCTCCAGTCTCCTGCCACCTGGAGATCAACGTCGACTGGGCCATTTATGGCCAGGGCCGCTTCAGGTCCTTCACATTCCAGGAAATGTGGCAGTGGTACAGCCTTCACAAGCACCTCCAAGCTGACCCTCAGGCTGGCAGTGACCATGACCATGACCATCCCTCGTCATGAAGGAGGACGACATCTCTTCAAAGTTGCTGAAGCGCTTCAGACTCTATATTGTCACTAAAGAGACAGAGGTAGGTTAAGGCACCTTAAGGAAAAAGCAGGGTGCAGTTCATAAGAGATGCCTGAAACCTGTACTCAAACTGTACTTTACAGAAACCTCAGTAGAAAGTGGCCCCTCCCGCAGCAGCCGCCACGTCGTCCAGCACCGCCACGTCGTCCAGCACCACCACGTCATCCGGCACCGCCTCCAATACCGCCATGTCGTCCAGCACCGCCTCCAGTACCGCCACGTCGTCCAGCACTGCCACGTTGCCCAGCACTGCCTCCAATACCGCCATGTCGTCCAACACCGCCTCCAATACCGCCACGTCGTCCAGCACCACCACGTCATCCGGCACCGCCTCCAGTACCGCCACGTCGTCCAGGAACGTAACGTTAGCATTACAGTTACGGTTAATTAGTTAGTTCCCTGTTAACCGTTTCGGTAAAAAAAAAAAAATCAGCACATATCGCCATATTCATTAGTTATAACGTTACTCACTATGCCAACATTTCTAGCGACGCCCTCACATAACTGTAACGTTACTGTTTAAATCCTGACAATCCACAGTGTGGACCAGTATCGTAGCAAATAGCAAAACCGTAGTAATAAGCTAGGTCAATGATATTGAAATATCATATACAGGTGCTGATCATAAAATTAGAATATCATCAAAAAGTTGATTTATTTCAGTAATTCCATTTAAAAAGTGAAACTTGGATATTATATTCATTCATTACACACAGACTGATATATTTCAAATGTTTATTTCATTTAATTGTGATGATTAAAACTGACAACTAATGAAAATCCCAAATTCAGTATCTCAGAAAATTAGAATATTACTTAAGACCAATACAGAAAAAGGATTTTTTGAAATGTTGGCCAACTGAAAAGTATGAACATGAAAAGTATGAGCATGTACAGCACTCAGTACTTAGTTGGGGCTCCTTTTGCCTGAATTACTGCAGCAATGCGGCGTGGCATGGAGTCCATCAGTCTGTGGCACTGCTCAGGTGTTATGAGAGCCCAGG
>NC_060155.1:29282686-29283864 GCF_021292245.1 Micropterus dolomieu | reverse complement strand
GCCATTTATGGCCAGGGCCGCTTCAGGTCCTTCACATTCCAGGAAATGTGGCAGTGGTACAGCCTTCACAAGCACCTCCAAGCTGACCCTCAGGCTGGCAGTGACCATGACCATGACCATCCCTCGTCATGAAGGAGGACGACATCTCTTCAAAGTTGCTGAAGCGCTTCAGACTCTATATTGTCACTAAAGAGACAGAGGTAGGTTAAGGCACCTTAAGGAAAAAGCAGGGTGCAGTTCATAAGAGATGCCTGAAACCTGTACTCAAACTGTACTTTACAGAAACCTCAGCAGAAAGTGACCCCTCCCGCAGCAGCCACCACGTCGTCCAGCACCGCCACGTCGTCCAGCACCACCACGTCATCCGGCACCGCCTCCAGTACCGCCACGTCGTCCAGCACCACCACGTCATCCGGCACCACCTCCAGTACCGCCACGTCGTCCAGCACTGCCACGTCGTCCAGCACCACCTCCAGTACCGCCACGTCGTTCAGCACCGCCACGTTGCCCAGCACTGCCTCCAATACCGCCACGTCGTCCAGCACCACCTCCAGTACCGCCACGTCGTTCAGCACCGCCACGTTGCCCAGCACCGCCTCCAGTACCGCCATGTCGTCCAGCACCACCTCCAGTACCGCCACGTCGTCAGCACTGCCACGTCGTCCAGCACTGCCTCCAATACCGCCATGTCGTCCAGCACCGCCTCCAGTACCGCCATGTCGTCCAGCACCACCTCCAATACCGCCACGTCGTCCAGGAACGTAACGTTGAAACATACAAGTCTGTGTGGAATGAATGTATACGTTATACAAGTTTCACTTTTTCAATGGAATTACTGAAATAAATAAACTTTTTGATGATATTCTAATTATGTGACCAGCACCTGTAATAAACCTTAAATAAATTAATGTTAGGTCTATACTGGATTATTGTGTTGCAAAATGCCACTCAGTTCATGATAAAAAGGTATGTTGTGTGGCAGAAAAACGGCTGTTTGGCTATAAGAGAGTATAACTCTCGCCTTCTGGCCTCTAGTTACATTATAATTATAGTGTACCGAGCACCTGGCCCGTACTCTGAATTCTTATCTGAATTTGCAGAGTTTTTGTCAACTTTAGTCCTTAAAACGGACAAAGTTATTATTGTAGGGGATTTTAATATTCATGTGGACGCTGAGA
>NC_060155.1:29280804-29282666 GCF_021292245.1 Micropterus dolomieu | reverse complement strand
CATTTATGGCCAGGGCCACTTCAGGTCCTTCACATTCCAGGAAATGTGGCAGTGGTACAGCCTTCACAAGCACCTCCAAGCTGACCCTCAGGCTGGCAATGACCATGACCATGACCATCCCTCGTCATGAAGGAGGACGACATCTCTTCTTGCTTGCTGAAGCGCTTCAGACTCTATATTGTCACTAAAGAGACAGAGGTAGGTTAAGGCACCTTAAGGAAAAAGCAGGGTGCAGTTCCTAAGAGATGCCTGAAACCTGTACTCAAACTGTACTTTACAGAAACCTCAGCAGAAAGTGACCCCTCCCGCAGCAGCCGCCACGTCGTCCAGCACTGCCACATCGTCCAGCACCACCACGTCATCCGGCACCGCCTCCAGTACCGCCACGTCGTCCAGCACTGCCACGTCGTCCAGGAACGTAACGTTAGCATTACAGTTACGGTTAATTAGTTAGTTCCCTGTTAACCGTTTCGGTAAAAAAAAAAAAATCAGCACATATCGCCATATTCATTAGTTATATAACGTTACTCACTATGCCAACATTTCTAGCGACGCCCTCACATAACTGTAACGTTACTGTTTAAATCCTGACACTCCACAGTGTGGACCAGTATCGTAGCAAATAGCAAAACCGTAGTAATAAGCTAGGTCAATGATATTGAAATATCATATACAGGTGCTGATCATAAAATTATCATCAACAAGTTGATTTATTTCAGTAATTCCATTTAAAAAGTGAAACTTGGATATTATATTCATTCATTACACACAGACTGATATATTTCAAATGTTTATTTCATTTCATTGTGATGATTAAAACTGACAACTAATGAAAATCCCAAATTCAGTATCTCAGAAAATTAGAATATTACTGAAGACCAATACAGAAAAAGGATTTTTAGAAATGTTGGCCAACTGAAAAGTATGAACATGAAAAGTATGAGCATGTACAGCACTCAATACTTAGTTGGGGCTCCTTTTGCCTGAATTACTGCAGCAATGCGGCGTGGCATGGAGTCCATCAGTCTGTGGCACTGCTCAGGTGTTATGGGAGCCCAGGTTGCTCTGATAGTGGCCCTCAGCTCTCCTGCATTGTTGGGTCTGGAGTATCGCATCTTCCTCTTCACAATACCCCATAGATTTTCTATAGGGTTAAAGTCAGGCGAGTTTGCTGGCCAATTAAGAACAGGGATACCATGGTCCTTAAACCAGGTACTGGTAGCTTCGGCACAGTGTGCAGGTGCCAAGTCCTGTTGGAAAATGAAATCTGCATCTCAATAAAGTTGGTCAGCAGCAGGAAGCATGAAGTGCTCTAAAACTTCCTGGTAGACGGCTGCATTGACCTTGGACCTCAGAAAACACAGTGGACCAACACCAGCAGATGACATGGCACCCCAAACCATCACTGACTGTGGAAACTTTACACTGGACTTCAAGCAACGTGGATTCTGTGCCTCTCCTCTCTTCCTCCAGACTCTGGGAACTTGATTGCCAAAGGAAATGCAAAATTTACTTTCATCAGAGAACATAACTTTGGACCACTCAGCAGCAGTCCAGTCCTTTTTGTCTTTAGTCCAGGCGAGACGCTTCTGACGCCGTGTCTTGTTCAAGAGTGGCTTGACACAAGGAATGCGACAGCTGAAACCCATGTCTTGCATACGTCTGTGCGTGATGGTTCTTGAAGCACTGACTCCAGCTGCAGTCCGCTCTTTGTGAATCTCCCCCACATTTTTGCATGGGTTTTGTTTCACAATCCTCTCCAGTGTGTGGTTATCCCTATTGCTTGTACACTTTTTTCTACCACATCTTTTCCTTCCCTTCGCCTCTCTATTAATGTGCTTGGACACAGAGCTCTGTGAACA
>NC_060155.1:29276501-29280704 GCF_021292245.1 Micropterus dolomieu | reverse complement strand
GTTGGTCAGCAGCAGGAAGCATGAAGTGCTCTAAAACTTCCTGGTAGACGGCTGCATTGACCTTGGACCTCAGAAAACACAGTGGACCAACACCAGCAGATGACATGGCACCCCAAACCATCACTGACTGTGGAAACTTTACACTGGACTCAAGCAACGTGGATTCTGTGCCTCTCCTCTCTTCCTCCAGACTCTGGGAACTTGATTGCCAAAGGAAATGCAAAATTTACTTTCATCAGAGAACATAACTTTGGACCACTCAGCAGCAGTCCAGTCCTTTTTGTCTTTAGCCCAGGCGAGACGCTTCTGACGCTGTGTCTTGTTCAAGAGTGGCTTGACACAAGGAATGCGACAGCTGAAACCCATGTCTTGCAAACGTCTGTGCGTGGTGGTTCTTGAAGCACTGACTCCAGCTGCAGTCCACTCTTTGTGAATCTCCCCCACATTTTTGAATGGGTTTTGTTTCACAATCCTCTCCAGGGTGCGGTTATCCCTATTGCTTGTACACTTTTTTCTACCACATCTTTTCCTTCCCTTCGCCTCTCTATTAATGTGCTTGGACACAGAGCTCTGTGAACAGCCAGCCTCTTTAGCAATGACCTTTTGTGTCTTGCCCTCCTTGTGCAAGGTGTCAATGGTCGTCTTTTGGACAGCTGTCAAGCAGTCTTTCCCATGATTGTGTAACCTACAGAACTAGACTGAGAGACCATTTAAAGGCCTTTGCAGGTGTTTTGAGTTAATTAGCTGATTAGAGTGTGGCACCAGGTGTCTTCAATAATGAACCTTTTCACAATATTCTAATTTTCTGAGATACTGATTTTGTTGTCAGTTATAATCATCAAAATTAAAAGGAATGAACACTTGAAACATACCAGTCTGTGTGGAATGAATGTATACGTTATACAAGTTTCACTTTTTGAATGGAATTACTGAAATAAATCAACTTTTTGATGATATTCTAATTATGTGACCAGCACCTGTAATAAACCTTAAATAAATTAATGTTAGGTCTATACTGGATTATTGTGTTGCAAAATGCCACTCAGTTCATGATAAAAAGGTATGTTGTGTGGCAGAAAAACGGCTGTTTGGCTATTAGAGAGTATAATTCTATGTTACACAGGGTTTACACCCACACTGTGGCATGTGCATAGTGATGCAGATGCTTCTTTTGGTAATGCATACATCACAACATAGTAATAATTTATATTTATAACTAGGCTAAGTTTAGTTGTTGCTAGATATGATGTAGCCCATTATTCCTGGTGTACATACTTACCTATCTACTGTAGGCGAGGACATAACAAAGGGAATATTTATCACAAGGAATAATCAGAGTTCTATAACACATACTAATATTTTGTGTTACTGGCAACCTTTGGGGCAAAATATTTTGAATGTGAAGATGATATGAAAGAGAAAAAATTCAGATACATGGGAAACAGTCAGTCAGGAGTTAATTAACTCTCCCTCAGAGCTGTTTTGAGGGTTTAGCACTCCTCACCCTGCTCTGACACTTCTTCTACTGTTCCTTGCTTTGTGCTAAAATGCTATTAATGACCTACTGTGCGCAAACATTTATTTTTATATTAGTAATTGATATATTATCTTAATGTAATGACACTAATAATGCTGTTGTCGCTCCTGTTCTGTGTGTGTGTGTGTGTGTGTGTGTGTGTGTATTTCAGTAGCTGCAACTGAAGATGGCGACCCCGGTAATCCGCGTCGTCAAGCCAGATGCCCCTACAAATCGCCAACAGGCCGTACTGATGTCGACCAAAGAGGCCCGTTGCCTCGGGAGAAAAGAATGGTCTTCCCCAAACCTGCACAGGAGCTACTTAACCAGGCCACTGCCCCGGTCCACGCAGAGAGGCTCCTCCGAGCAGAGGGTATCCCTGCGCCGTCACGTCAGCTGTGCCTGGGAAAGCTGGTGGTGCCATTTGGCCAGTATTTGAAAGCACCGTTTCACTGGCTTGTGGCAAACGATGTGGGCTACATGAAGTAGCAAGCATATTATATTTAATCCCTTACATTACATCATTTATTACATTGTATGCTATGCATTTTGAATACCATTTTGATGGCATGCTTAAAAGAAATTATCTCTTTGCACAAAACTTTGGCTGTTATCAGTGTTTATTATTCATCTTTGCAAAGTTTCTTTTCTGATTATCACAGTTGCGGTGATATAAATTATGGCAGTACTAAGTTGATGTATATGTTTCCAGTGTGTTTGACAAGCACATGTTAGAGATGAAAAACCCACGTAGAAAGGGAGAGATGGTGAACCAGTGGGTGAAAGACAGCCTCACAGAATATGCTGAGAGCTTCCCACAAATCTCCTGTCTCCTTCAGGCCAACGTCGACAGGTGTATCTACGGTCAGAGAGGGTTTGAGAATCACACTTTTCAGGAGATGTGGGAAATCTACAGCCAGTACCAAGCCCAGAAGGATAGGCCAGAGCAATTCAGTGATGAGCAGAGGGAGATAATACAGAAAGCATGCAGTTCTGTGAGGCGGTGGTTAAACACACCAGTCACCCACATCACAAGCGTGCAGATGACGAGGTTCAGGAAGTATATCACTGACAAAGAGCGAGTAAGTGTTTATTTATTTGTTTGTCATGAAACAGTAAGAGTAGCTTAGTAAATGAAAATTCTGATGAAATAACTTATATTTTAAACACTTGGGCTAAATGTGTCTGTTTGCTTTTGGTAATTAAAAACAAGAAAGAACATCTAGAAAGTCCCTTTTCATTTGTTGTCCAGCAGCCACAGGCAAGCCCCTCCAAGTGTGGTCCTTCGCCATTGGCAGATGATGATGATGATGACGACACTGAACTGTTAGCTGCATGCCAGGCTGTGGAAGGCAAGTGAGATACAGAGTTAACAGACAATAAGCCATTAAAGAAAACAAAAAAACCTTCATAATACAAAAAGCAAAGTCTGGGCGAAACTAGGGTTCCCGGCTCACAGACAAGACCAGGCAGCCAGAGGCTCCACTTCAGCCCAAGCACCCAGAGGACGCAGTCCGGTCCAAGCAGCCTGTAAGTTTGCATTAAATAAGCCCTTAGCTTGACTGTTCCTCTTGTCCGTATCCACATCAATAAATCCACGGGTAGAAATTGTATCCTTTTGCCTAGATATAAGACAGCAACGGTACAAGAAGATTACAGAAACGAGAGTTAATTAATGAAAAAAAAAGCTTGCCTGACTGTTTCCAAGATTACTACCCAAACCTTCTTGCGAGAGTATCCCCGAGCAGTTAAAGTGCATGCAGTTAATAGGAAACGACAGTCATACAGCGTTCGTCTGTTTCCTAAATGTAATATAAATGAGATTTTTCTACACTGTAAATCATCCACACACATTTTAAATACGAGAAATTACTTCTACTTCAATGAACATGTAAATGTTTCAACATGAACTTTATAGTTATTGCATGCTACTTAGTGTAATATTAATATTTCTGTTTATCAATAAACTGCATTTAGGCTCCTACACAGCCTGAGGCCTCTGTCAGGACCAAAAAGCGTGAGGCCCATGTCCGGGCAGAACAGCCAGAGGCCCCTGTCCAGCCCAAGCAGCATGTGTCCACTAGCCAGCCTAGCGAGCCCCCATCCACAACTATGTCTGCGTGGAAGCAAGAGCCTGGAAGGATTCCACAAATCTCTGCCTCACATGATTCCAGGTACACAAGAGTAGTCTGTATACTTGTAACAAATTAAACCTGTGACCCTGCCATTATTCTAATGTGATGTTCAACTAAAAAAAAACACACAGAAAGTGTTTATTGGACTCCCAGCACAGCTGGTTTACACGGTGAGTTTAATTTGCTCCCCTCAAGGAAGACTTTCTACCATCCTAGAGGTGACACTAACAGATATTTGAGGGACTGTGACTTTGGATGTGGTACATTGCCCCCCGTCTTTCTTTCATTCTTGCTGCTTCTTCTGATGATTCTGGTGGAAATGACAGTGATGTTGTTGTTAACTGTGTACGTCTGTTTATGTGTTTAAGGATGTACACCTATAGTCTATAAGTATGTCTTAGACTTACTTAGTATGTCTAAGGAAAGACAAACATGAGGAAGTGTCTCAGCAAGAAGTCAGGCCACCACAAGCCTCTAAAGCAGCTTCAGAGCTCCTTGCCAAGTCTGTGAAACTTAATATAATTTGGTCTTATGAGGATGGTGGTGGAGAGC
>NC_060155.1:29269589-29276481 GCF_021292245.1 Micropterus dolomieu | reverse complement strand
CATTTGGCCAGTATTTGAAAGCACCGTTTCACTGGCTTGTGGCAAACGATGTGGGCTACATGAAGTAGCAAGCATATTATATTTAATCCCTTACATTACATCATTTATTACATTGTATGCTATGCATTTTGAATACCATTTTGATGGGATGCTTAATAGAAATGATCTCTTTGCACAAAACTTTGGCTGTTATCAGTGTTTATTATTCATCTTTGCAAAGTTTCTTTTCTGATTATCACAGTTGTGGTGATATAAATTATGGCAGTACTAAGTTGATGTATATGTTTCCAGTGTGTTTGACAAGCACAGGTTAGAGATGAAAAACCCACGTAGAAAGGGAGAGATGGTGAACCAGTGGGTGAAAGACAGCCTCACAGAATATGCTGTCAGGACCAAAAAGCGTGAGGCCCATGTCCGGGAAGAACAGCCAGAGGCCCCTGTCCAGCCTCACATGATTCCAGGTACACAAGAGTAGTCTGTATACTTGTAACAAATTAAACCTGTGACCCTGCCATTATTCTAATGTGATGTTCAACTAAAAAAAACACACAGAAAGTGTTTATTGGACTCCCAGCACAGCTGGTTTACACGGTGAGTTTAATTTGCTCCCCTCAAGGAAGACTTTCTACCATCCTAGAGGTGACACTAACAGATATTTGAGGTATTTTCTTCCACCATAATTTGGTGGGGAAAAAAACTAATTGGGACTGTGACTTTGGATGTGGTACATTGCCCCCCGTCTTTCTTTCATTCTTGCTGCTTCTTCTGATGGTTCTGGTGGAAATGACAACAGTGATGTTGTTGTTAACTGTGTACGTCTGTTTATGTGTTTAAGGATGTACACCTATAGTCTATAAGTATGTCTTAGACTTACTTAGTATGTCTAAGGAAAGACAAACATGAGGAAGTGTCTCAGCAAGAAGTCAGGCCACCACAAGCCTCTAAAGCAGCTTCAGAGCTCCTTGCTAAGTCTGCGAAACGTAATATAATTTGGTCTTATGAGGATGGTGGTGGAGAGCATTGTCTTGCACGTAAATCCAGTCTTCCATGTGAGTCCTGGTGTGAAACAACAATTCAATTTAAAAAACATATTCATTAGGAACTTCATTTGTGCACAGTATCAATGTGTGTACCATTCACATTGGCAGAAACACAGCACAGTAATTCACCAGTCACACACATTCATACACTGAGCCTAAGTGCTCAAACGGAAACTAACATTCACACTCACTCATACACTGTATCTTGCCCAAGGACACTTCGACACGCAACCAGGGGGAGCCAGGGATTGAACCGCCAACCTTCCGATTAACGGCCAACCCGCTCTACCTCCTGAGCCACAGCCGGCCCCTATGTAACACACACATGTATTTGTGTTCCTTTAGTTTACTCCTTCTCTTGTAAAAACTGATAAGTGCTTCCTGGACCGTTCTGATTATTTTGCTGCTCATTGTAATGATTTTGTTTAGTGGATTGCGATGGATGTTAGATAGTGACCCCAAACAGGCTGATATTTTGAAGCTTATTACACATTCAATGAAACATTGTTATTTCCTGTTGTGGTGACAGCCCGGCTGTTGGTGAGTGTCCTGTTTCTCTTTTCCTCCCTCGCATTCTGGTTTCTCCTGTGCCTTCTCTCTCTCTCCCTCTGTGTGCTCTCCCTCTCTCCGCTCCTGCTCCTCCTTAACCTCCATCCCCGGCTGCCGTACCTGCCAGCCCTTTACAGAAGCATATGCATTTGACATGTTCTCCACTCTTTTAGTCAGATTTTCCTTTAATTCCATATATGTATGGATACCTTTGTTAATGCTGTTTGTCAGCCAATTTGCCCCTTTGGGAATGTTAAAGGTTTACTTTACTCTACTCTACTCAGGTCCCCACTGTGCAGCACGGCCGTATCTGGTTTACCGAATACGTGGCATTGCGCGGTGGAACTCTGACAGGAGATCGGATGCCGTGTTTGGTGGTAAAGGACGGCACCACAGGACCTACTCAGCGCCGCTGATTGACCGCCTCAACACCCGCTGTCAGCAGCTGTTCGGAGAGACTGTGGAGGAGAATTTCCAGGCCCCTGCTGATGTCCCTTTCTAATGAGCTGCTCGGGTTGGAGTACCTGTTTAGCCAGAGCACAGGTGAATCTGCACCCTTCTCTCTTCAGAACATTGTCAATGATGGACCTGGTCCAGAGGAAGAGGTGGTTCAGCCTGGGCAGCCCGATCCAGATCCAGAGGCAGACGAGGCGTACTAAAGCACAGAGGCACGTGACGATGCGCTTCATGCCGTCCTGCCCCACATTACGCTCACCAGCAATGAAACCTCCGTGTTCTCCCTCCGGCCTTTGTGAGTAACTGTGTGGCAATCTTTTAACAGGAGGATGCTTGCAGTCCAAACCCTCTTCCTGGCTTTCAAAGATTGGAAAAGTTCTGCTCTGTGCTGGTGGAGATTGGCCTGACAGAGGACAAGCTGTCGCTTACCACTGAGTAGAGGAACAAGGTCCTGGCTGTGATACAGAGGGTAAAGATGGCCATTCGCTACGCACCAGCACAACAGGACATGCGTGCTCAGCACAACAGGCTGATGTACACCCTGGTTAAGCTGTTGTGGCTGCGCTCACCTCAAGGGTCTTGCAGTAGTCCTGAGAAGAGCATCATCTTAAAGGCGTATGAGAGAATCCAGCACCGGATTTTGGTGGGGGATCCAGTACTGTGCAAAGCAGGCATTCCTCTACTAAAAATCAACATCAAGACTGTGTGGGACTTCATCCGTCGCCAAGAGAGGTTCCTAAATCTGCACACCACAAAACAGCCATCCATCATCACAAAGATCACCTCCATCTCATCTGCAGACCTCCCTCCAGCACCACACCAGCCAGTAGTCCTCCCTCCACCAGACTACCCCCAGAAAGAGTATGTGCCCACACCCAGCACGGCAGGGACAAAGGTATTGAAGGGAAGGACAGACATAAGCAGGCCACTCTCCCAGCCTCAACCACCATTACCACCTGTGCTACTGCCACTGCCAACTCCTGCCACCTCTACCATCACCAGACCAGTGCCATCCCTCTCTGCACCTGCAGCCCATAATGCCTTCCCCCTCATCACTGCCCATAATGCCTGCCCCCTCATCACTGCCCATAATGCCTTCCCCCTCATCACTGCCCATAATGCCTGCCACCTCCACACGGCCCATAATGCCTGCCCCCTCCACACTGCCCATAATGCCTGCCACCTCCACGCGGCCCATAATGCCTGCCACCTCCACGTGGCCCATATTGCCTGCCCCCTCATAACTGCCCATAATGCCTGCCTTTCAGGTTTCTTTGTATAAAATGGTAAATGTTCAGGAGCTGTTAGGGGTTCAGTGTGTTGCCCAAGGACCCTTCAACATGAGGGCATGAGGGGCTGGGACTCAATGTTAACCTGGATACTTTATATTAAGGTGATAAGTCGTGAAACTTGTATAATTTATACATTCATTCCACTCAGACTGATATATTTCAAGTGTTCATTCCTTTTAATTTTGATGATTATAACTGACAACTAATGAAAATCCCAAAATCAGTATCTCAGACATCGGGGGATTCCTTGCGCTATCTTGGAAGAGGTGTGATGCGAATTCGCTACAATCGGCGTCAAGGGGTTAAGTATGTGGTATAATAGAAACAATATGTAGTATAATATATCTGTGAGGGTTCTCAGTGATCTAGGTCATAGTTCCCCTTCAAGGGAACACGAACTGCGTCGGTGACGACACTATGGGAACACCCCTGGGCGTGGCAGGGCTGAACTATGAATGAAACTACTCCAATCCTATTGGTGTTACTAGAACGGTAGTGTGTGACGGCGTAACCGGAGGGGGTATATAAGCACGCCGGCACATAGGACACATTAGCTTCTTTCTATTCAGCAGGCACTCTGGCTATGTTTGGAAGCTCCATTTTCCTACCTGACATCGAGACGAAGCAGCAGAAGATCATGTCAAAGCGATTCCGACAGTGTGTCTTCCCTTTTGAGCGTTTCATCACAGAAGGTGATACCCATGGGATGTGCGTCTCATGCCTGGGGATGTCGCATGCTCAGGCGGCTCTCGATGGGGCTGCCTGCGACCGTTGCGAGGCCCTGCCCCTGAGGGTGCTGAGGTCTCGAGCGGCTCTCTTCCTAGAGGATGTTTGGATGCGCTCCCCTCGTGGCACAGGCCCCGCGGTCGCTGAGGCGTCACGGCGGCTCCGATCCTGGGGATCACAACGCGAGATCGCCGAGGGTGCCAGAACGGCTGAGGCCTTTTTCCGGTCCTCGTCCACGGAATCCTCCTCCCCTCGTCCCCGATCGGGAGCCCGTTTCACGGTTTCTCCCACTTGAGGGGCGAGTCCGGAAAGGCTGACACGATCTGGCTCTGAGGAGCTAGATGTGCTTAGCATAGAGGAAACGGAACATCATCAGCCCTCGCCAGGATACGAGGAGTTGGTGGAAGTGGTGACGCGGGCCGTGGCCAAGCTGCACATTGATTGGCCACAGGCGGTGCAGCAGCCATCGGCAGGCAGCAAACTAGATGAGCGGTTTCTGCAACACCGAGCGCAACCCCCGCGTCGGCCCCTACCATTTTTTCCGGATCTGCACAACGAGTTGTGTAGATCATGGAATAAACCCTTCTCTGCGCGGCTGTCTACGTCCCCCCGGCTGGACTACGGCAACGTGACGGGAATCAGACAGCACGGCTATGGAGCGATGCCAGGAGTGGAGGAGGCACTGGCTAGCTACCTCTCTCCCAACCTTGCCTCATCCCTCCGGACGCCGGCGCTCCCCACCAAGCCGTGTCGGATGACGTCCGATTTGGTGGGCGCCACCGGGGATTCCCGTGGGACACCGACCACCAGTCCCGAGGGACTGGTCCCCTTGGCGAAGTTCGCGGAAGCATAGCGAAGCACAGTAGTAGATGGCTACAGGCTGCAGTTCCGGGTTCGCCCCCCCAGATTCTGCGGGATGGTCGGGACTACAGTACACGCAGAACAGAGCCAGGTGTTGGGACAGGAAGTCCGCTCTCTTCTGAAGAAAGGGGCCATAGAATTAATTTCTCTGCCAGTCAGAGAAGCCGGCTTTTAAAGCCGATACTTCCTGGTCCCCAAGAAGGACGGAGGATTGCGTCCGATTTTGGATTTGCGGTCCCTGAACCAATCTCTGAGGAGATTCAGGTTCAGGATGCTTACCATCCCAGCCATCATCAGTCACATCCAATCTGAGGATTGGTTTGTCACGATAGATCTACAAGACGCTTATTTCCACATCTCCATCCGTCCCTCTCACAGGAAGTTCCTGAGGTTCGCCTTCGGGGGCACGGCTTACCAGTATCGGGTTCTTCCGTTCGGCCTAGCACTATCTCCCCGCACGTTCACCAAATGCATGGATGCAGCTCTGGCTCCGTTGAGGCTTCAGGGCATCCGCATACTGAACTACATTGACGACTGGCTCGTCCTGGCCCAGTCTCGAGGGTGTTAGCGGTTCGGCATCGAGATGTCGTCCTCGCCAACCTTCAGCGTTTGGGGCTGCGGCTCAATGCGAAGAAGAGCGTGCTGACACCCGCCCCAACGGACTGCGTTCCTAGGGGTGGTGTGGGACTCAACGACGATGCGGGCCCACCTGTCTCCCGCACGCATCGAGTCCATTTTATCCTCAGTGACCAAAGTGCATTTAGGCCGCACCATCACTGTGAAACACTTTCAGAGGGTGTTGGGTCTTCTGGCAGCAGCGTCCAGTATAATACCTTCCGGACTACTGCACATGAGAGCCCTGCAGTGGTGGCTAAAATCCAAGGGATTCTCCCCGAGGGGAAATCCGCTCTGTCTGATACAGGTTACGAGTGGATGCCTTCGTTTCCTATCCGTATGGAGGAAGCCTTGGTTCCTGTCCCAAGGTCCTGTGTTGGGAGCAATCTGTCGCCGAATAATTATTTCAACACATTTCGTGAGAGGCTCCTGGGAGGAGCATCATTTCTCTTGGCACATAAATTGCCTGAAAATGTTGGCGGTTTTCAGAGCTCTGAGGAGTTCTGCCCGCTCTCCGCAGTCGCTACGTCCTTGTCAGGACCGACAATACGGCGGTGGTGGCCTATTTGAATCACCAGGGGGGTCTGCGCTCGCGCCCATTATGCAAACTGGCACATCGGATCCTCCTGTGGTCCCAGGAGAGACTGCTGTCCCTCAGACTGATGTACATCCCTGGGACCCAGAATCAAGGAGCAGACCTGCTGTCGAGACAGGGATTGAGGCCCGGGGAATGGAGACTCCACCCCGAGGTGGTGGAGTTATTATGCGAAGAGTTCGGCCCCATAGACGTGGACTTGTTTGCGTCCTGAGAGACGGCACACTGTCCCCTGTGGTTCTCCCTATCACCCCAAGCCCCGCTAGGGCTGGATGCCATGGTACAGACGTGGCCGAGGCAGCGTCTGTATGCGTTCTGGAGCGAGTCTGCCAGGACGGCGTCAGCCTACTACTAGTAGCCCCGTTTTGGCCGGCATGAGTGTGGTTCTCGGATTTAATATCGCTCCTCGAGGGCCCGCCCTGGCAGGTCCCTCTGAGGAAAGACCTGCTGTCCCAGGCGGAGGGCCAGATCCTGGGACCTGGCAGTGGTTCTCGAAGCGCTGGCTGAGGCCCCCTTCGAACCCCTGGAGTCGTCTGAGGCCAAGCACCTGACCCTTAAAATGACCTTTCTCCTCGCTATCACCTCTCTGAGGAGGGTGGGGGATCTCCAGGCACTGTCGGTGTCTCCCCCATGCCTGGAGTTTGCCCCGGGGAGGGTCAGGGCCATCCTGCACCCTTGTCCAGGTTATGTCCCTAAGGTTCCGGCCAGACTGGCAGGGTCCACGGTGCTGCAGGCGTTTCATCCCCCACCTCATGTGA
>NC_060155.1:29268039-29269489 GCF_021292245.1 Micropterus dolomieu | reverse complement strand
TTTTATTTATTGTTGTCTCGACCCACAAGGCAGACAACGGGTTGCGGTGTGGTGATCGACCCAAGACGTCAAATTTCAACGCTGTTGAGTTCTATAGAAGTCTATTGGACTGCCCCGCACGTTGAAAAATGAAGCCGAAGGTATACCCAGTGCGTCAAAACAGTGACGCCAGGGTCCCTTGACCATGCGTCAGACATTTAGTAGGGAGTGAGACTGTGTTGCATGAGGAGGAGGCAGCAGGCAAGAGCTAGCTTGGCTCTGAAAAATGTTTACAGCGATGCAGCGTGACCGCATTGGTGCCGTTTCAGGGTTTTACTGTGAGTAAATGTTTTCCCACGCTGTTCACACCGGTACGCTTTCTCTCCAGTGTGAATGCGCATGTGAATTTTTAGGCAACCCAACTGAGTGAAAGCTTTCCCACACTGCTCACACCAGTATGGTTTCTCTCCAGTGTGAACTCTCCGATGATTCTTTGACTGTCCGGATGTTCTGAAGGATTTGTCACAGTGGTGTTGTTTAAGTCCATCTCTTCCTCTCTGTTTCTATAATAACAGACATACAGAGAGAAAGACGGTGAGTGAGATGTAATGGTGCAGCAAGTATGGAGGATAAATCCAGGTCAGTCTCTCTGTGTGACACAGACAGAGAAAGTGAACCCACAAGGTTCAGAAGGCAGAATTCATATTTAGAGATAAGGTTTAGTTAAGATATGATTACAGCTGTAGAATATGTGTGTTTGTACTTTTGTTGTCATATTTTCATGCAGATAAGAGGTACTTTGATTTAGCGTTAAAGCAAACACACACACACACACACACACGTACTGACTTCTGAAAAACTAGAAACCAGATGTTTTTCTGTTAGGTTGGGTTTCCTTGGACTCTGGCCAACATGTGAGGAACAGGTTAAAACTTAAAATGTCTGACAGCTTTCACAACAAGAGGAGCAAAAGCTCAGCAGTAAGTTAACTTTCCCTTAAGTGCAGAACTGGAAGCTAACTTCAGCGTCCTGACTCAACGGCGATCTGGACTCAACAAATCCCTCATCCTGTTGCCCGTACAGGCTGGATGTCAGCACACACACAGATTAAAAACCACCAGGGCACAAATCAGAGCGACCGCATGAACTTCTGCAGTAACATCCCCAGTTCATGTGGCAACCAATTAAACTGTCACACTGGTCCCAGAGCCAGGTACTCACCCCGGTGCTGACTTCCTGGCTGGTCCGGTCCCGGTCGCTCTTAGCAGGAACTCTCTGTCGGACGCTCATCCTCTTAGACGCCGCTGCCGCCATCTCGTCTCTATCAGACTGGACCCAGGAGCATGCGCCGCTCGTGCAGACTCTGTAGTGATGGGAGTACCAGCTGTTTGAAGGGGGGCGGATCTTTAGAGGTACAGAGCTACTGAAATGCAGTTTGCATCTAACCAGGAGTGCAGAAATAGTGTTTTTA
>NC_060155.1:29266572-29267939 GCF_021292245.1 Micropterus dolomieu | reverse complement strand
TGTTCCTCATTTCCCTCACAAAGCTCAGTGTATAGTTTTTTGTCGAATCTCCTCCTTAGGTACGCTGTAGCCTATGCATAGCCACGTGTGGAGAATATTTCTTAAGGGGCTTTGTTGATGTGACAGGGGAAAGTAAGACAGCTCTAGCTTAGAGTAATTTAGCTGACCCCATAAGTGTTTTCTGACATTCTAGCTTTAGGTGTTTCTCACATGTACTTAGACTGATTAGTTAGAGACAGTAGCTCAGGCGTCAGGCTGGCAGATATCAGTGTTCTCTGGGAATCTTACAAGAATATTTACAAGAACTCACTGGCTCCACAGATCAGAGAACCACTCATGGATAGTGAGAGATTCCAATATGACGAAGCATTGGAGTCTAAACATCAGATAGATCAGTTGTAGGTGAAAGAAGAGCTAATAGAGAAACCTACAGGCACTGGGGGGAAGAAAGAAACATAAAAGGGACCACCAGATGTTCTCCTTCAGATTTGGTGTTGGCATGTGACGTGATCACATGTTGTATGCTGGCGCTGTGTCTCCTCGGCCCGGCTCAATAAACCACGCTATGTTAAGTCTTCATCAGTCTCTGAAATTTCTTCACACCTGAACCTGACTCACAATATTTCTTCAACACCGCATACTCTGCACAGTGGCCTGACACGCACCCGCCCAAAAGAACTGTGATTGGTCGGCTGGTAGCATCACATTTCCTCCTACGCATTTCGTTTTTCTTCTGTCTCGACCGGTTTAAGGGTCGTACAAACCTCTCCTCAGACGCCTTCTCTCGTTTCTGTGTTTCAGTGAGTAATTTCACTAAAAGTAACTGCTGTTCAACATCGATCTGCTCCAACTCCAACATGATCCGCTCACTTTCAGTCTCCATTGGAGTATAAATTGGACTTTAGTCTGGTTGTATATATAACGACACATTTCCACCAACGCTTTGCCAGATTGTCTGGTTTGTTCCTGTCCAGCCTTTGGTTCTCTGTCTGCCCCCTTTTTGGATAAGTCCTGACTGTCGACTTGGTTTTAATCCTTTTGTTAAGTGAACTTTCATCTCAACCTGTCTTGATACAGATCAGAAATAATCTCTGTAAACAGATATCTGCATATGAATGTGTTCTGGTTTCTGTTTGTAGTCCGAATAGTATTGACCAATCAAATCTGAGCTGGTTTTGGTTGCATGCAGGTCAACAGTCCGTGTGGAGAGCAAATAAGGCAGAAACCATCGGCTATCATCTGATGAATATTTAACTTCAGATTAGCTTTTATATCAGATGACAGCTGATGGGCTCTCAGATTGCTTATCGGACTGTAAACAATGACAAGAGCACAGAAGAGGAAGTCTGGGCCTGGACATCTGCATC
>NC_060155.1:29265057-29266552 GCF_021292245.1 Micropterus dolomieu | reverse complement strand
GTTCAACATCGATCAGCTCCAACTCCAACATGATCCGCTCACTTTCAGTCTCCATTGGAGTATAAATTGGACTTTAGTCTGGTTGTATATATAACGACACATTTCCACCAACGCTTTGCCAGATTGTCTGGTTTGTTCCTGTCCAGCCTTTGGTTCTCTGTCTGCCCCCTTTTTGGATAAGTCCTGACTGTCGACTTGGTTTTAATCCTTTTGTTAAGTGAACTTTCATCTCAACCTGTCTGCCTGTGAGTCGTGCTTTTGGGTTCAAACCTGCTGTTTCTGAGCGTTACGGGTGTTTGGTTTTAGTTCTGATATTTCATGATGATGTCAGCTGCTGTTAACTCTGCTCACCTGACGAGGATTTCAACTAAACGTTAAAAACATAGCACCTACAACGACACACATTTCAGAACTCAAAACAACGTCACTTAGTGGTTCATTCAGGCTACTGCCTTACTGCCATTTGCTAATTACCATAAAGTACAGCTGAGGCTGATGGGAATAACAAGTCAGTTTGATTGATATTGTTCAGTACCACAAATTATTAATTTGCCGCCAAGGGCTTTACAATCTGTACAGCAAACAGCACCGTCTATCCTTAAAGTCTTGATACAGATCAGAAATAATCTCTGTAAACAGATATCTGCATATGAATGTGTTCTGGTTTCTGTTTGTAGTCCGAATAGTATTGACCAATCAAATCTGAGCTGGTTTTGGTTGCATGCAGGTCAACAGTCCGTGTGGAGAGCAAATAAGGCAGAAACCATCGGCTATCATCTGATGAATATTTAACTTCAGATTAGCTTTTACATCAGATGACAGCTGATGGGCTCTCAAATTGCTTATCGGATTGTAAACAATGACAAGAGCACAGAAGAGGAAGTCTGGGCCTGGACATCTGCATCTTCTTCTGAAGAGTCAGAATCAACTAAGTGAATTAATGAAGTGAATCCTCTGGGGACCAAGAATGTCTGAACAACAATGTCAATCCATCCATCCTTTGGTCCAGGTCCAGTCCATCTGGACCAGCAGACATCAGCATGCACAGAGCAACACTGCCAGTGTGTCTAAAAAGACAATAAAAGAAGAGACAGTCATGTTGATATGAACATTAGAGAAACACATCATGCAGCTGAAATATGATCCTGGTTCATCATCTGGACTCGTTCACCTCAGCTGACATTCAGCAGCTGACAGGTTTTTGTATTACTCTGTTTCACTGTGGGAGGAAAGCTTTACTTAAGCTTTGGCTCTGGAACTAAACTGTATGTAACAGGTAAGAATAAACATTTATTTTCCTTCAGTTGTTTTATTGAACAAGTTAAAATGTGTTTTTAATGAGTTTCTGCTGTTTCAGGCTTCAAATATTAGTTTGTTCTTAATTAGTAGAGTTCTTGCAGCCGTGCAGCTATTGTTACATAAAAAGGTTCATAATTGCTGAAAAGATGTTTAAATCTCACTGCACAACTGAAGTTATTCTTTATTTTTACACCAG
>NC_060155.1:29262948-29264957 GCF_021292245.1 Micropterus dolomieu | reverse complement strand
GATGAAGGGGGACATGCCGACGCCCTGGATGACCCAGGTGTGGTGATTAGGTGTAATTCCACATTGTACCAAACGGCGTCAGTAGTGGTTTGTGGGAACAAGGGATTGATGTTTTAGGTACAGGGAGGCAGCAGGGAGGAAGTTGTTGTTGACTGGCTAGCACGAGGAATAAAGAAACCCATAGAGTTTGCACAAGAGTGGTCACAGTTTATTTTCATGAAGAATAATGAACAAAACATGGTACCAGGAGTAAAACCAGAACGAGGTGCACTGTGAACAGCGACATGGATTCGTTAAAGCCACCGGAGACTTTGAAACTAACGGGGAATGTCGACAGCAATTGGCGCATCTTCAAGCAGCAATTTCAGCTGTAAATCAAGTCTGATGCAAGGAAGGTAGCGTTACTGCTAACAATAGCAGGCCCTCAAGCCATAGAAGTGTGTAATACCTTCGTATACGACAGTGAAGATGACAAAGACAAACTTGATAAAGTGCTGGAAAAGTTTGATGCCCGCTGCTCTCCAAAAAAGAACGAGACATACGAGAGATATGTTTTTCGTTCCCGGGTGCAGCAGCAGCGTGAACCCTTTGATAGCTTTCTGCCCGACTTGAAGCTCAAAGCACAGTCATGCAACTTTGCTACACTGAAGGACTCCATGCTCCGAGACCAGGTCGTGTTTGGTGTGGAGGAAAGGCTACTGCGGGAAACAGAGCTGACGCTGGAAGGGGCCATCAAGATCTGCCAGGCAAGTGAGCTCTCGCAAATGCATGTGAGGACATTCAGCGAGTTAGCGGCGAGCGCAGCGAGTGTGGGTGATGGCGCCGCTGTAAGCGTTGTCTCAAGTGAGGGACGGAGACGCCTTGCGCAGCAGACAGACGATCGAACATTCAAACCCAAACAGTGGCCTGCCTTTGGTAAGCTATGCTCTAATTGCCAGGGCAAGAACCACCAAGTGACACTGTTGACTCCAATACACAGAACTTTGTAGATGTTTTCAGAGGTTTTGGTGCACTGCCCTTCACATACAAAATCCAGTTAAGAGAAAATGTACAGCCAGTAGTGCATGCTGCACAAAGAGTTCCAGCACCGCTGAGAGACCGTTTAAAAAAGGAAGTGGACAGGATGACGACGCTGGGTGTGATAAAGAAGGTTGAAGAACTCACCGACTGGGTAAACTCCATGGTATGTGCAAAGAAAAAGAAGGGCGACCTGAGGATATGCATGGACCCAAAAGATCTGAACGAGAATATTAAGCGGGAACATTACCAGATACCAAAGCGTGAAGAAGTCTCGAGTGAGATGATGGGTGCCAGATATTTTTCAAAGCTTGATGCATCACAAGGCTTCTGGCAGCTGAAGTTGGATGAAAGCAGCACCAAATACTGCACCTTCAATACACCTTTCGGCAGTTACCGCTTCCTCAGATTGCCCTTTGGCATCATCTCAGCATCAGAGATATTTCACAGAGCTATGGAGCACATCATCGAGGGATTAGACGCAGTCCGGGTGTATGCTGATGACGTCATTGTGTGGGGCTCCACACTCCAGGAGCACAATGTGAGGCTGACAAAAGTGCTGGAGCGAATACGCAAGTATGGACTAAAGCTAAACAAGAGTAAATGCCAGTTTGGAGTTCAAGAAATTGTTTTTCCCGGAGATAAGCTTTCTGCACACGGCATTCAACCTGACCAAGAAAAAGTTGATGCTATAAAAGACATGCCAAGGCCTAGAGACAAGGCTGGAGTGCTACGCATCATGGGGATCGTCAACTTCATAAGGAAATTCATTCCCAATCTATCAGCAAAAACATCCTGCATCCATGAACTCCTACACAAAGAGATTGAGTTCAAGTGGACAAGCAGACATGAGCATTGTTGGACCGTGACTTTAAATGACCCTTTTTAAACTACGTGTAGTCCTTGGTCCTGCGTGTTCTTTCATGAAACAATAGGAGAAGATGTTTTTGGTCCAAGTTAATCAGTTTAATTACAAATAAATGAATAAAGGT
>NC_060155.1:29257969-29262848 GCF_021292245.1 Micropterus dolomieu | reverse complement strand
GCTGCTGCTGATTGACAGCTCAGCTGAAGCTGCTGTGTGGTTTTCTGCTGAGTCGGAGGTTTTAAAGAGGAGAGGAATTTAGTAACACAGACTGTTATCTGTTGTTTAACAGCTGGGATGAAAATACAAAAGTACAAACTGTGACTTTAACCCTTAAACGTCCCCTCACATTTCATCATTTCATTTCTACGACACATGAAACCTTTTCCACACACAGCATCACATCTTTATTTAGTGTTCTGTTGTTCAGTCTCTTCATTAAAGATACATGATGTTTCACTTTGTTATTCTTAATAGAAAGTAAAATATTTCCCTCTGAATTGTAGTGGAGTAGAAATATAAAGTAGCAGAAAGTGGTAAAGCACCTCTAATGTGTACTTCAGTCCAGTACTTGAGTAAATGTCCACGGTTACTTTGAACTGCTGTCTGTATGTGTGCAATATCAAATGTCACTAGATCACTAAACTTAAACAGCAAAGATGAAGTGGAGGAAATAATCAGCAGGTTGATCCAGAATGAAAAGAATCATCAGCTGCAGTCTGATACTAAACAGTTCAAAATGTCTCCATAAAAAAGTTCTGCATGCTGTCAGGATTATAACTGTCACACTGCTGCCCTCTAGTGTCTGCAACAACACACTGCGTCTCCACCTGATACTACTACTACTGCTATTAATACTAATACTGCTGCGACTACTGTACTGCTGTTACTGTGTAGAACAAATCCTTCACACTGCTGCCCTCTAGTGTCTGCAACAACACACTGCGTCTCCACCTGATACTACTACTACTGCTATTAATACTAATACTGCTGCGACTACTGTACTGCTGTTACTGTGTAGAACAAATCCTTCACACTGCTGCCCTCTAGTGTCTGCAACAACACACTGCGTCTCCACCTGATACTACTACTACTGCTATTAATACTAATACTGCTGCGACTACTGTACTGCTGTTACTGTGTAGAACAAATCCTTCACACTGCTGCCCTCTAGTGTCTGCAACAACACACTGCGTCTCCACCTGATACTACTACTACTGCTATTAATACTAATACTGCTGCGACTACTGTACTGCTGTTACTGTGTAGAACAAATCCTTCACACTGCTGCCCTCTAGTGTCTGCAACAACACACTGACTCACACACAAGGCCTCTACTACTAAAACTACTACTACCAGGCAGTACTACTACTAATGTGGCTGCTGCTACTAATACTAATAAGACTTCTACTTATGGGCTGTAACTAACTGACTTTGATTATCAGTTAATCTGTTTCAGCTAATTGATCATCAAACGTCTCGATGAGTCAAAATATTCAGTTTACTGTAATTTACTGTCAGAACAAGAAAAGCAGCAAATTCTCAAATCCATTATCAAAATAGTTGCCGATTGATTTCCTATAGATTGATTAAGCAGCCTGTTACTCGTCATTAATGGAGGAAAATCAGAATAAGTCTCTTTTCAGCACTGTAGCCAGGCTGACAGAGAGTCACATGTATTCCTATAGCCCTCAGTAGGAACGACTTCATGAGCTTCTTTAATGATCAAACTCTGATTATTAGAGACTAAATCCATCATCTGCTGCCCTCAGCTGGTCCAGATTTATCTTCAAACCCAGGAACCTTAGAACCAGCTGTAAAACCTGATATATACTGTATCAGTTCATAACAGAAGTTATCTCACTGCACGTTTCACACAGATCAGATCAGGACCGTCCTCTGTGTGATATTATTAACAGATCCAACAGTTCCCACAGTGAGCAGCACTCAGAGACAGAGACAAGTAGAAACTCCCTTTTAGGAGGTAGAGACCACTAACAGAACCGTGACTCAGGGCGGTCAGCCACCCTTAAATGTGGAGACGGTGTCTGCCTCCTGAACCCAAACTGGAACCTGGTTCCACAGGAGAGGAGCTTGATAGCTGAACGCTCTGGCTCCCAGTCTACTTTTGGAGACTCTAGGAACCACAGGTGCATTGTGGGAGCGCAGTGCTCTGGTGGGGTAGTAAGGTACTATGAGCTCTTTAAGATAAGATGGTGCCTGACCATTAAGAGCTTTGTAGGTGAGAAGAAGGATTTTAAATTCTATTCTGGATTTTACTGGAAGCCAATGCAGAGAAGCTAAAACAGGCTGTATTAACAGGCTGCTCCAAGGTGCTCAGCTGCTTTATTTGGACTGGATCATATTTATTATAAATAATATTAATGAAGGAAGACAGAGCAGCTGGACATCAGTTGATCCTACAGTGAAATAATGAACTAAAGTCCTTCATTTAATTGTTAATTTTAGATCTGAAAATGTCTGTTTTGGTGACGTAAACGTTGTTTTTATTTTGACAGTTTGCTGCTGACTTTGGTGCCATTTAAAGTTTTTCACTGGATCCTGTGGCTGATCGTGAACTGTGGATTAAGGAAAATAACTCCATTTCATAGCCTACTTCAAGGTAAGGATTTGTGATATGAATGAACTTTTGGACTAAGTTTTAATTAGCCTAACTGTTAACCTGACCGGCTTAATGTGTAAAGTAATGCCGCTCATTCTTTGCCCATTTGCAGGCTCTGATAGTAAAACAATATCCTGAAATTACCTTTAATAATAGATTCAAAGCCCAGTAAAGTCTGTAGAAAACAACACTAGCAAATCGTTGATAATGTTTTAAACAGTTGCAGTCGTGTCAGTCCCGACGGGGTTTGTTTTGTTTTGTTCTTTGTTTCACTTAATTATAATCAAGACTGTGGAACAGTATGTATGAAAAATCAGCCCCATTGAACACATATTCATGCTGGTCGGCGCAACTAATACGAGCCCCCCCCCTTCTTCAAACTCCCTGCCAGATTTGACAGAAACTCTTCATCATCTTCCAAAGCTTGTCTCTCTTCTAAAACCATTTCTAGGGCCCTCTCTGAGCAGATACTCTTTGCCATATTGATCAGTCGCGATGAGGAGCCACAGAGCTGGTTATTTGTTATGTCCTGCCCCCCTCTTGCAGCTGGGATAGTGTTTGATTAAACTGGGATAGTGTTTGATTAAACTGGGATAGTGTTTGATTAAACTGGGATAGTGTTTGATTAAACTGGGATAGTGTTTGATTAAACTGGAATAGTGTTTAGTCTGTAGATAACAGCAGCATTCTCCATTGTACGAACAAAACGTGTCACCTGGCTTCTAAACGTCTTTCTTACCGTTGTAAAAGAGTTCCAGAGCCCCACTGGCTGTATGTGTGGCTTAATAAGTGAGAAAAAAGTATGCACATTTAAGTGGCCTAACATGTTCTTCCAGAGAGTGAGGACAGAGGATGGAGTGTAAGACAGCTCGTCATTCAGCAGGTGATTCACAGGGGAAGACTGGGATATTTCTGCCGTCTTCATCATTACCACTTGTGTTCGTCATGCTCATTCTAAAGAATTTTCTTCCAGCGTGTGTCATTACATAATCATTAAGCAGCCCTTTCATACATGTGTGTTTTGCTGTACCTACAAACAAGGATATTGTCCCAAAACACTTTTAAAGAGTTTAATGTTTTTCAGCTAAGAGACCTGGAATGGATCTGTTGATGCCTGTCTTGTGTATTCTGGACACAAGTGTGCCACAGGATAGGCAACAATGCCTTCTTAAGGCAACAAAGGAGGCCAGGGCATGCCAGTCGTCAAAGACATCCCAAGCATATGACGACAGCAGGCTGAGGGATCCGAAGACGGCTATTAAGGAAGGTAATATATCTGCATTAGTGTCATAGATGCACGACCAACATATGGTCCATGTAGTGTCCGTCTGACCTATCCTGTGCAGTACTGCATGCCATGCCACAGCAGTGCACTAGAATTCTTATATTGTTATTTTATAGTTATAACAACACTTCCAATGTCTTAAATCTGCAGCTAAAAGGAGATGCCAGATAATCACGGAAACTCCGAAAGACGCAGTTTCTTGGTCAGCTAATTATTACTTTTGGAAAGTACAAGTGGCTGGTGGAAAATGATGTACGATACGTTAAATAGTGAGTATGTTTCACTAAACAGTCAATCAAACTTTGTACAGTTTGTCTTTTCTTCTATCAAATATCATGTTCTATATTTTAGCATCCTGGACTGCCAAATCAAAGAGAGCCGTCAACCACACCGGAAAGCTGGAATCAGCGATGAGTGGGTGAAGGATTACCTGCTCAAATCCGTGCAGTTGTTTCCTCCAGTCTCCTGCCACCTGGAGATCAACATTGACCGGGCCATTTATGGCCAGGGCCGCTTCAGGTCCTTCACATTCCAGGAAATGTGGCAGTGGTACAGCCTTCACAAGCACCTCCAAGCTGACCCTCAGGCTGGCAGTGCTTGCTGAAGCGCTTCAGACTCTATATTGTCACTAAAGAGACAGAGGTAGGTTAAGGCACCTTAAGGAAAAAGCAGGGTGCAGTTCATAAGAGATGCCTGAAACCTGTACTCAAACTGTACTTTACAGAAACCTCAGCAGAAAGTGACCCCTCCCGCAGCAGCCGCCACGTCGTCCAGCACCGCCACGTCGTCCAGCACCACCACGTCATCCGGCACCGCCTCCAGTACCGCCACGTCGTCCAGCACCGCCTCCAGTACCGCCACGTCGTCCAGCACCGCCACGTCGTCCAGCACCGCCTCCAGTACCGCCACATCGTTCAGCACCGCCACGTTGCCCAGCACTGCCTCCAATACCGCCATGTCGTCCAACACCGCCTCCAGTACCGCCATGTCGTCCAGCACCACCTCCAATACCGCCACGTCGTCCAGGAACGTAACGTTGAAACATACCAGTCAGTGTGGAATGAATGTATACGTTATACAAGTTTCACTTTTTCAATGGAATTACTGAAATAAATAAACTTTTTGATGATATTCTAATTATGTGACCAGCA
>NC_060155.1:29254554-29257869 GCF_021292245.1 Micropterus dolomieu | reverse complement strand
ATCTCGGTCTGTCATAGACAACATTTCCATCACTGTCTCTCTTCAGCCATCTGACAGGTTGATGGCTAGTGGAGTGTGCTGCCTCCTGGACTGGTTGATGGCTGGTGGATGGTGCTGCCTCCTGGACTGGTTGATGGCTAGTGGATGGTGCTGCCTCCTGGACTGGTTGATGGCTAGTGGATGGTGCTGCCTCCTGGACTGGTTGATGGCTGGTGGATGGTGCTGCCTCCTGGACTGGTTGATGGCTGGTGGATGGTGCTGCCTCCTGGACTGGTTGATGGCTGGTGGATGGTGCTGCCTCCTGTTCTCCCTGCATCTTATTGATGAAATCATCCATGATCTGGAGTTCATAATTTAATTTAGAATGTTCAACAAGCTCATTAAGGACCTGTTTGAAATTGGAATTGTCACTCATGGTGAACAAGGACAAACAAGACAACACTAAAGGGATAGGGGGGAAGAGCAAAAGAGCAAGAACAACAGAGAACCAGACAGACTAACAACAATTAACTAGACAAAAGTGACTCTTAAAAGTGCCTTTGTTTTTGCTTTGTAACGAAGCTGAGGTTTTGAAGTAAATGATGAAGGGACTAGGGAACCTGTTGAGAGAAGGGAAAGATAATAAATTCAGATTTGAAGATCATGCTACATACAACTACATAAATACTAAATAACTGAAAGGTTTAAGAACTTGAGAAAATGTTGGTCTAGTTTGCCCATGCTTTGGGCTGTGGTGGGGAGGTCTGTGGGTGCGTATAGTAATATTAGGCCAGAATACTGTAGGGCTGGTTGTTGCCTGCAAACTCACAATACAATAACTCACTAGTTATGGACTGATCTTGACACTCATGTCTGATATTGATACCAACCATTCAAAATGTCAGCTTGGCTGATAATCAGTGCCATTTTATGTGATTAATTATACTTGTATTAACAAGGAAACACATTTCTTTAACTTTTTCCCTGTGATCATTTTAATCAAAACCGTTTGATCCAACTGTTTTTGATGTGTAAATGTAAGAAGAGTATCCATCTCTATTAATGAACCCTTCTACTTACCCAGTGGAAAATTGCAATGGACCTTGGGATCGCCCATACGGTGACGTCAGCGTTATTAATATAGAGGATTTAGTAAAAATAATAATTTTTAAAAAATGATTAATTGAACACAATCGTAGCATATTAAAATCAACAAACCTCCGATAGAAATACGTTATCCAGCATGCTCTAGTGTTTTACCTATGATAAGAAAACGCTTTAAAACTGCATACTTGCACGCGCATTGGAGCGTTAAACTCACCTTTTAATTACGTTTTACCTGCAGTTGTGCGTTGCTTTGGTCAAACTCACCTCTGAATGCCGTTTTACCTGCAGTTGAGTGTTGTTAAACTCACCGCTGAATGTGGTTGCACACCATGTGCGTTGTTAAACTCACCGCTGATGAACGCGCTTAACGTTTGAGGGCCCTTTGATATCAGATTGGTTTTTAAACATCAAACACCAGTTGGAGGGCATTTGAATCGCCCTGGTATAGATAATTTTTGGTAGCGTATTCCTTTTTATTTTTATTTATTGTTGTCTCGACCCACAAGGCAGGCAATGGGTTGCGGTGTGGTGATCGACCCAAGACGTCAAATTTCAACGCTGTTGAGTTCTATAGAAGTCTATTTTACTGCCCCGCACGTTGAAAAATGAAGCCGAAGGTATACCCAGTGCGTCAAAAAAGTGACGCCAGGGTCCCTTGACCATGCGTCAGACATTTTACGAGTAGGGAGTGAGACTGTGTTGGAAAATGATGTAGGATACGTTAAATAGTGAGTATGTTTCACTAAACAGTCAATCAAACTTTGTACAGTTTGTCTTTTCTTCTATCAAATATCATGTCCTATATTTTAGCATCCTGGACTGCCAAATCAAAGAGAGCCGTCAACCACACAGGAAAGCTGGAATCAGCGATGAGTGGGTGAAGGATTACCTGCTCAAATCCGTGCAGTTGTTTCCTCCAGTCTCCTGCCACCTGGAGATCAAGGTTGACCGGGCCATTTATGGCCAGGGCCGCTTCAGGTCCTTCACATTCCAGGAAATGTGGCAGTGGTACAGCCTTCACAAGCACCTCCAAGCTGACCCTCAGGCTGGCAGTGACCATGACCATGACCATCCCTCGTCATGAAGGAGGACGACATCTCTTATTTCATTTCATTTATTTATTTAGAGAAACAGGGACAACATACAATAAACATTAACCTCAAAGGGGAAGATGCATTGTACCGGGTTTTAGCTCAAGAGCTAATTTTCACCCGTAGTCCCTGGGCAGTCTGATGTTAAGTTAAGATACATAAAAAACATACATGAATAATAAGATTTACAATGACAAAATAAAAATGTACAAAAGGAAATGTTCACACCTTTCATATACAGACCTTAGAGCACACACTTATATACACACATACATACATCTGGTCACATATGGGAACAAAATTGATTTAATAAAAGCCATTTCTTTGCCTGGCGTGTGAACGTGTAAGAACTTTTACTTTTAAACAACTCTGTAGGTAACATATTCCACTGACGAGCGGCCACACCAGAAAAAGCAGAGTTTCCAAATGCTGTCCTGCGTTTAGGGATCCTGCATTCCCCTCGCACTGTAGATCTAGTGGCTCGAGTTGTTGTTTCAGAGCCCAAAGAGATAAATTGTTTTAGAGGAGGAGCAGCGTTGTCATAAAGGATCTTATACATCAAACACAGATTGGTATGAATTATCAAATTTTCAAAGCTGAGAAATTGATATTTTACAAGAATATGACAGTGATGAAATCGTCTGCTTTTCTGATCGTGAATCTTTAGAGAGGTTTTATATAATGACTCAAGTGGCTTGAGGGCAGTTTTAGTAGCCTGTGACCAACTTGTCATACAATATCGAAAATGAGGAACTATCATTGCATTGAATATATCTGAATTGTGCCATATTAAATGTTATTGTATTTGATAACTTTTTAATATGTTTTTTAAAGCCTAAATTTGGTTCCAATTTGACACCTAAATATTTTACCTGTTCTTGATTTGAAATGATTTGTCCTTCAATTAAAATATTAGGGTAGATTTGTATTTTAGAACGATTTCTGAAAAACATTGAAACAGTCTTATCTAAATTTAGAGTGAGGCATAAGTTTTTCAGCCACAAAGAAACTTTCTTAATCTCTTTGGTCAGTTTTTGAGCGACTTCTTCCGCAGTTTTACCATGTGCATATAACACCGTATCATCAGCATACATGATGATTTTACTCTTACACACAGTTGGTAGATCATTTATGTAAA
>NC_060155.1:29252291-29254454 GCF_021292245.1 Micropterus dolomieu | reverse complement strand
TTTCCCCGTGGGTCCTCCGCACAGTAGTAGATGGCTACAGGCTGCAGTTCCGGGTTCGCCCCCCCAGATTCTGCGGGATGGTCGGGACTACAGTACACACAGAACAGAGCCAGGTGTTGGGACAGGAAGTCTCCTCTCGTCTGAAGAAAGGGGCCATAGAATTAATTTCCCTGCCAGTCAGAGAAGCCGGTTTTTACAGCCGATACTTCCTGGTCCCCAAGAAGGACGGAGGATTGCATCCGATTTTGGATTTGCGGTCCCTGAACCAATCTCTGAGGAGATTCAGGTTCAGGATGCTTACCATCCCAGCCATCATCAGTCACATCCAATCCGAGGATTGGTTTGTCACGATAGATCTGCAAGACGCTTATTTCCACATCTCCATCCGTCCCTCTCACAGGAAGTTCCTGAGGTTCGCCTTCGGCGGCAAGGCTTACCAGTATCGGGTTCTTCCGTTCGGCCTAGCACTATCTCCCCGCACGTTCACCAAATGCATGGATGCAGCTCTAGCTCCGTTGAGGCTCCAGGGCATCCGCATACTGAATTACATCGACAACTGGCTCGTCCTGGCCCAGTCTCGAGAGTTAGCGGTTCAGCATCGAGATGTCGTCCTCGCCCACTTCGCCCAAGAAGAGTGTGCTGACACCCGCCCAACGGACTGCGTTCCAAGGGGTGATGTGGGACTCAACGACGATGCGGGCCCACCTGTCTCCCTCACGCATCGAGTCCATTTTATCCTCAGTGACCAGAGTGCAGTTAGGCCGCGCCATCACTGTAAAACACTTTCAGAGGGTGTTGGATCTTCTGGCAGCAGCATCCAGTATAATACCTTCCAGACTACTGCACATGAGAGCCCTGCAGTGGTGGCTAAAATCCAAGGGATTCTCCCCGAGGGGAAATCCGCTCCGTCTGATACGGGTTACGAGCAGATGCTTTCGTTCCCTGTCCGTATGGAGGAAGCCTTGGTTCCTGTCCCAAGGTGCTGTGTTGGGAGCAATCTGTCGCCGAACAATTATTTCAACAGACGCCTCACTCACGGGATGGGGCGCGGTCATGTCGTTGGTTGTGGAGGTGGTGTCCAGCAAACGACGTGGGCTTTGTAGATCGTTGGGAGACTTTCTGGGGAAGACCTGGTCTGTTTCAGAGAGACGGCATCCATCCCACTTGGGAAGGAGCAGCTCTCATTTCTAGAAATCTGGCCAAGTTTATTAGTGGACCAAATCCATGACAACCCAGAGTTGAGACCAGGAGGCAGAGTTGCAGTCTAACACACTTCTCTGTCCTTCTAATTCAGCAGTTACCCACCCAAAACCCTACGCAGAGTCGCAGTCTAACACACTTCTCTGCTCCTCCATTTCAGGAGTTACTTAGTGCAAATCCTATAGTGACGGTGTCTGCTCCCAGACCATCGAAATTATAGTTACATTATAATTATAGTGTACCAACCACCTGGTCCATACTCTGAATTCTTATCTGAATTTGCAGAGTTTTTGTCAACTTTAGTCCTTAAAACGGACAAAGTTATTATTGTAGGGGATTTTAATATTCATGTGGACGTTGAGAATGACAGCTTCAGTACTGCGTTTATCTCTCTGTTAGATTCTGTTGGCTTCTCTCAGAGTGTTCATGAACCGACTCACTGTTTTAACCACACCCTCGACCTTATTTTGGTGTATGGTATTGAAATTGAACATTTAATGGTGTTCCCACAGAATCCCTCTTTATCCGACCACTGTTTGATAACTTTTGAGTTTGTATTGCTAAACTATACACCATTGGGCAAAAATTTCTATACAAGATGTCTGTCTGATAGTGCTGTAGCTAAATTTAAGGATGCGATTCCATCAGCCGGGGGATTTCCCATGATGCACTTTCTCTCCCTCTGTATGCAACCTCATCCCATTATTGCATGTTACTAACACAACTTCTCCCCTTTCCGGTAGTCTTGTGCTTTCTCGTCCCTCTCCTCTCTCCTCCTATCACTTCCTGCACGACTATTGTTACTAGTCCTATTGTTATTATTGTTATTATAATCATTAACATTACGATTGTTATCATTAACACTACTATAAATATCTGTACCATTTTTCATTTAGTCTATAGCAACATCACCTTTACTGTCTGTACCTCTGTGTGTATATTGTGTAGGCTGCCTCCCTCCCC
>NC_060155.1:29251100-29252271 GCF_021292245.1 Micropterus dolomieu | reverse complement strand
TCCCTCCCCTCTCTCTCCCCCTCTCTCTCTCTCTCTCCCCCTCTCTCTCTCTCTCTCCTTCACCCCAACCGGTGGAGGCAGATGGCCGCCCACCCTGAGCCATGGTTCTGCGCTAGGTTTCTGCCTCTTAAAGGAAGTTTTTCCTTGCCTCTGTCTCCTAGTGCTGCTCTTGGTGGGAACTGTTGGGCTTCTGTAAATAGCATCATAGAGTACGCTCTAGACCTGCTCTTTTATGAAAAGCGCTGTGAGATAACTGTTGTTGTGATTTGGCGCTATATAAATAAAATTGAATTGAATTGAATTGAATGGTGGGGATACATGTGAACAAGGAAGTCACATCTTAGGTCACCATGGTTTCATCTGGGTCCAGTTTCAGTCCTCTGACTTTGTTCACAAAGTCTATGGAGTTTTGGATGTGGTGAGGCGTGTTGCCAACCAAGGGGGCTAAGATGGTAGATATGTGTTTGGCAATGTTGTAGGTGACCGAGTTTATGCTATTGGGCCTGAGTGGGGCTCCTTCTTTGTTCACGGGTGATGTTTTCTTCCTGTAGCTGTTATAGACATTTTATGGCCTTTTTCTTGTGTATTTGTGTCCATTTGTAATGTGTTGACCTTGTCCTGGTAGTCTGGTATAATATATTTAGCATATAGTACAGAAAACAAAGTTGGTATGTGTATGTATATGTATAATATCATTAAAATGTAGTATAATATCATTAATATGTAGTGTGTATTTGGGAGTACTGCTGCTCTCTAGTGGCTACAACAATGCACTGCTTTACTTATGAGGCCTTTTACTGCCGCTGCTGCTTCAGCTCCTGTTACCAAGCCCTTCCTGAAATACCTCAACAACGATTGGATGGATTGTGATGAAATGTGTTTCTGTTTCCGGCTCTGACAAAGAAGCCTTTAGTCATGTTTGTATGAGGACTTGTTGGCTCTCATCAACACCAAGTGTAAACTGTAAAGTTCACCTTTGATGGCTAAAATCCCCATAAATAAAGTCCATGGACGTGACCTCCAGGTGGGTCGTCATTGTTGGTCTCTGGGCTCAGTTCAACTCTGTGTGGGTTGAGGGCTCAGTGGAAAAAAGGCTTCCAGACAACAAGAGAAAAGACAAACAGCTACAGAGAGGGAGAGGAGTTGATGAGTGTGTACAGCAGCAGATATG
>NC_060155.1:29241352-29251000 GCF_021292245.1 Micropterus dolomieu | reverse complement strand
AGAAACAGTTTTCTTCTTTCTGCAGCCCCCTGCTGGCCGTTTGAGAGAACACAGGTTTAAGTTGCGTCTGCTTGGTTTCACTGTCAGACCCAGAGGTCGCCGCTTGGTTTAGATTAGAGAAATAACATTTGACAACCGCTCGTCACGTCACTACAGCTCTGGGTTGGTGAAAGAGCTGCAAAACAACTGCAGGATGTTGAGTTTCTAATTTACTTTAATACTAATGTTTTTGCTCTGTGAGTTGCTAATTCAACTGTCCCGACGTTACTTTTTACAGGCCGCCGTTGTTGTTGAGCCCTGAAAGTCTTGCAATAAACTCCTCTTCCTCGTTTCCACCGGCGTCTTCCTGCAACAACTCTCCTGACATTTCAGAGCGAGAGTTTCCTGTTAAAAACAAAGGGGGTCACTGGGAGTCCCCCTCGTAGGGATCCTTTCCTTGATGTTGTCAGACACCTGGTGTAACAGTCTGAGCCTGTCAGGGGCAACAAGAAGCTCTTTCTGTGGACTTTTGATGAAGGAATACGCTGCAGCCGGCTGAAGCATCTACTGCACGGATTCTTAACTCTGCACCAACACATATGTGAGAAAAGGGCCCAGGTTTAAAAGTCCTGAAATGACCCTTTAAGATCCGATACGAGGTCCGAGACAGGACGGACCCAGCCATGAGTTTAGGAATCACTTCAGTAGTAGTCTTCCTGTCTTAGAAAGCAGTCTCTTACTGCTGATTGCTGCTGGGCAGGTGGTGCACGGTGGGTTAATCAGAAAACAGCGGCTGCTGGAAACCTACTTTTTATTCTGATTAGCTCCTGTCTGAGTTTGTTTCTAAATGTGAGGACGACTTGTAAAGTAAGATGAACCTGCCTGCAGAGGTGATTCTCTGTGGATCCACAACCACCAGAGACATTTGACCTGCTGTTCTTAAAAATAAATGTTGGTTAGTGCAGCTTTAAATTGACTGCTTTACATTAAACTCAACGAAAAAACAAACCAACACTTTACTGAGCTTTAAACTTTTGCTCTGCGGTTACTCATCAGCAGGAGGCGGGACTACTGACATCATTACATGACATGCCGCACTTTAATGTTATCCAGCAGGAGGGGGGGGGGTGAGAGGTGAGTGGTGAGGATGAGGAGGAGGAAGGTTTCTGTGAGCAGCAGACAGTCAGACATCAATGTCAAGCGTTTCTCTCTGTGTGAGGAGGAAGGGGGGGGGTCATGCATGTTGATTTCTTCCCCCCCTCCCGTCACTCTGGTGTGTTAGAGGGCGGGTTGGCGGGCGGCGCCAGGCGGGGCGTTCTGGCCACACGTGTTAAAGCGGCACACGGTTTAAAAAGGTGCTGGGGAGGCGCCAGGCGGTTTGGCTGCTGAGACGTTTGAGTGGTGAAGCAGAAAACTCCTCAAAGATCAACAACAACATGCTGTTAAACGGCTTTTAAACATTAGTCGAACACACGTGTTAGTTCATCTGCACAGTCTGACACATTCTGACTAAAATCATGCAAAATATATTAAATCAGTCGCTGCAGAAGTTGTTTTAAATGTAGCTTAGAGAGAGTTTAGATTCAAACAAGACTAAATTACAGATTCCCCCCACAAAAACGTCCACGTTATTTCTAGTCCCGTGATATCTGGCGTGAATTATGGACACGGCCTCTGGTTATTCCTTCCACTGAGGTAATAAACTAAGTTAGCTTAGAGCCAGCTAAAATATTACAGAGTGCAGGATCAAGTCTGGCTGTTTGTAGCTGCACCAACAATCATCCAAAAATGTATACACTTTAAATTAAAATTAATTTATTCACGGCTTCTCTTGCCTCCACTATGCAGACGACACGCAACTCTACCTATGCTTCCCGCCAGACGATCCCACCGTCTCGGCGCGGATCACGGACTGTCTCTCGGACATATCTGCATGGATGAAGGCTCACCACCTTCAACTAAACCTCTCTAAGACTGAACTCTTGGTCATTCCAGCCAGGCAATCTATCCACCATAATACAAACTATAAACTGACTCCTCAACCATCACTCCAACCAGGGTGGTGAGAAACGTTCCTTTTCAGACCATGTTGTTTCTGTCTCTCGCTCATGCCGCTTTGCTCTATACAATGTCAGGCCCTACCTCACTCAGTACACCACCCAGCTTCTGGTACAGGCCATAGTTATCTCTCGCCTCGTCTATTGCAATGCCCTCCTAGCAGGTCTTCCAGCTTGTGCGGTGGTTCAGAACGCAGCAGCACGTCTGGTTTTTGATCAGTCCAAAAGGATTCATGTCACTCCATTACTCAGTGACCTCCACTGGCTCCCACGTGGTCTCCTGAATCAGATTCAAGTCACTGATGCTGCATACAGAGTGACTACTGGGTCTGCACCATCTACCTAAACTCCATAATCCAAGCCTACGTTCCTTCTCGGCCGCTACGCTCCTCCAACGAACGCCGCCTGGCTCTGCCATCCCTTCACACAAAGCAATCCCAGTCCCGGCTATTCTCATCTGTGACACCACGATGGTGGAACGCGCTACCGCACGCTATCAGAGCAGGGGCGTCCCTCTCTAACTTTAAGAAGCTCCTGAAAACTCTTCCTCTGATAACACCTCTAACATGCACTTCCTGCACTCTTCTTCTTCTGTCTTCATCTAATTGTCTTGTCTTGATTGCAGTATTTGTTAACTCTTACTTCTTTCCCTGGGTATTAACCTCACTGATCGTGTTTGTGGTAACAGCTCTTACTAGTATCTATTGTCACTTGTTGATCTCTCACTTTGTTGATTCTTGTATGTCGTTCCTCAAAATGTAAGTCACTTTGGATAGAAGTCTGGCAAATGACTAAATGTAAATATAAACAACGGCTTGTAGAACACGAACCACAAACAGAAAGGGACGGTGCCGATTCCATCGCTTCCCAAAACCAAAACATCTGACCTGGCTACTTCAATAGTCAAGGTTTTAACCCATCCTAAATAATCCTGCCCGACTTTATTACTAATTAAGTACCTATAATAAGCCTCAACGCTTTTCAGATTATTCATCGCTTGACAAAGGAAATAATAAAGTAACCAAATATTGTACTGGATGTTTTCCTTCCTTCATTCAAAGGTGTGAAGGAGCCGGTTCAGTGGAAGGAATAACCGGAAGTCGCGCCCATGCTTCAGGTATCATGTGACTTGGAATAACGCGGATAAGTTGTTACTTCCTGTATTATATCTACAAACACTGCTGCTTCTGCAGAACACTCACCCCTCTGTCTCGAGACTTCGCGTTGAACTTCACCGTCTTTAATCTCGCCCTCTCCTTCTTCTCAACCCTGAGGTCAAAGAGGACAAGAAGGTCAAAGGTCAGCAGGGTTTGAGTTTCAGTAAAGGTGACATAGTAACGTCAAGCCTCGAGGATTACGTTGCAGCCCTGTTTCGCTGCTGCCGACTGCAACGCGCTCGCTCAGTCCTGGACCGCTTTCAGACAATGTCGTCCCAATTAGTCACATAGACACAAACACATGGGAACATAAGGTCCAGGTTCTAAAATACTGAGCTTGCCCTTCAACACGTTACTTAAAACACACACAAGTCACAAGACTACGTTTGTGCGACTGACCGTCTCTTGCTGGGGATCACTCCGACCTCCTCCACCTCCCCCTGTGACGTCAGCTGTCTGGCCTGCCACCACTCGTCGTCGGAGGCGTTCACCACGTGGAGGATGTCTCCGAACTTAAAGTTGAGCCCCTGGCTGGGCAGCCCGGAGTCTCTGGTCTTATCGTAGTCAAACAGCGCTCTGCGCGACAAACATACACCTGATCAGTTCATTAAATTAACCTTAAAGGTGAGGCTTTGTTACCTCCTCGTCAGTTTTAAACAGAAGAAAACTTAATTAGACAATCTAGTGGAAGTGACAAACTTTCCAAGAATATTGTTTTCCAGAGCGTCTATAACCACATCTCACACGAAGGCCAAGAGAAAACAAAGGCCAGCAAGTGAACCCTGTTTTATTTATTATTCCAGTACACTTTGATGTTTTTAAAATGAATTTAAACTGACTAAATATTTGTGTTAATTAAAAAAATGTTTGATTCCTGATACATGCAGTTCAAAGTTATTATCAATCAATTTAGTTTAAGTAATTCATTGAACTCATATTATAATAATTCATTATTATAATAATAATAATAATAATAATAATAATAATAATTCAATTATCTTACATTCATTACTTATGTATTTAATATTTTTAAAAAGTTAAAAAAATTGATTCATGCAGGTTGGTGAAGCAGTTTTAATGTGAAGCGTTACTAGATGCTAATTTAGCTAAATGAAACGATTTAATTATTTAAAATGTCTCAAACTTCATAAACACAAGCATCATGACATTAATAAGTTATTTTTGGACTCCCTTCGTCAGCACCTCACCACGCCGGCGGCTCTGCTCACCTGACGTACAGCGACCTCTTCTGACTCGTCCGCAAAGATCCGGATCCAGAACTGATGCTGCTGTTCATCATCTGCTCCCTCAGGTCGTGGATCTTCGCCTCGAACCGACTGTACTCTGGAGAGGAAGGCAAAGTTCAGAGTCAAAGTCCTTGTTTTCATGACTCCAGGTTTTTCCAGGACACGTGGGAACCTGGACCAGACCCTCAAACAATCCTGGAAACAATCCTGGAAACATATCTGTATGAGCCTGAAGCTTCCGACCCTAATAATCCTAATAACCAAGCGGCTCACCCTCTGGTCTGTAGTGGGCGATGATGGTCACCGTCTGCCCGGCGTTCTTCAGGGCGGCGGCGGCCTGTTCGTGAGTGGCGTTCCGGAGGTCCACCCCGTTGACCTGAAGACAGCAGCAAACAGACAGAGAGCAGCTAAAAATATACCGAACTATATAAGGAAACAATAAACAGGTGATGACCAACTTAATACTTCTCCTTTTAACAGCACACAGAAAATAAAACCCCTCCCGAACAAAGGAGAGTGGAACCTCGCTCAATTGTCCCTCCAGGCTCCCTTACAAATAAGATGGCAGCGAAGATAATGACAGCAGGGATTTATTGATCTGCTATCGTGCTTAGCTGTATTGGATCCTAACATATCTGGTGTGGTTATTCTGCAGGTCACGAGGAGACCAAACTTTTCTGTCAGTTTCTGAGCCGCGACAAACAGCAACAGACGGCGAGCCTGTGGCGATCATCACAACCACGGGACGTCCTGACGCAGATATCAACACATCTGCCACTTCTAAAGTTACTTCTGGTATTTATTCTCTTGAGATTTCCAGCGTCCTGTTCCTTTATTTCTGAATCCGATATCTGCCTTGAGTTGGACGTGTGTTTCTCCTCCGCTCTCTGGATAGCCATATAACAACAACTAGGGCTGGGGCGATTCGTCGACTTAATCGATTACGTTAGTATGTCGAAGCGTTGCTGCATCCGTCTAAAGTTTGGGAGTATTTTAGACAGACACTCTGTCAGCTCTGTCAACTGGAAACTGCTGTCCACAAACACGTGAGGAGAAAGTATCCAGGAGCACTTTATGCAGACGGTGTGACAGTTTAAGTGGTGGCTGAATTAACTGGTGATAGTCATGACAGATGTGTGGCGGGCTCACGTCAGGATCCATCGACTGCAAACAAGGAAATACGTTCCGATAACTTTGTTTATCTACGTACCGCAGTGTTTCCCCTGGAGTTGTAGCAGCGGAGGTGAAGTGAAATTGTTTTTGTGCGCGTAGTGTGTCTGAATATAAAACACGTCTCAGCAGCGTCACTTGTGTCCATGAGCATGTGATGCACATTAGAACAGCTTCATTTCAGTGTTTTGTGAGCTTTAGATGAATGTTTCGGTGGTGGTCACAGTAGTCATGGTCAGAATCATTACAGATACGACTGTTTGTCTTCATTTTACAGCTTCTGACTTTTATCTGTAGACATTAACATAAAAATAGGCAACATGAGAAACCTCCTCCCTTCTGAGCTGCATTTTATTTGCACTTTAAAATCCAAACAGAAACGTCTCCTCATCGGCTTAAAGGACTAGTCTGAATCACTAATTAGCTTCACTAACCTCAGCTCCTCCAGTCACCTCCGTCCTCTCTTTCCCAAAACCACAAACACTCGCTACGCGCCTCCTGATTCAGAGTTACGCTGCTGTTATAACGGCGCCTGTCACGTAGATGTCTGAAGAATGAGGAGAGGAAGCGAGCCGAGCGATGAGTGTTACTGTGCTCGCATCGTGTGTGAGTGAAACTTCGTAGCGCCTTGATATAAAAATGATTGGGGGAAATTTTAGAAGCGGCGGTCACAGTTCAGCAGCGGCGCTCCTGAATGCATATAGGGAAAACACTAATGTATCGTCATGTAGACATAAGCTTCTGGATGTAGTTTGCAGGCTGAACGATGACTCACCTCTCCCACCTGCACACATCTGGGACCATCACTAGTTAATTTAGCCACCATTTTTAAAAAGGAGAAATGTATTCTGTTTAAACGCCACAGAGTCAGCTGCTGACATCATACTGTTCTCTACAAGACGATGACCATGGACGCCGACTGAAAGCTCCCACCCGTGTCCAACATGGATCTTTACGTCAGTGTGCGTTTCATGTTTGTGTGTACGTACGGAGACGAGTCGGTCTCCTTTCCTCAGCTCCCCACAGAGGTCGGCCGGTCCTCCAGCGAGGATGAAGGAGATGAAGATGCCCTCTCCGTCCTCCCCGCCCACGATGTTGAAGCCCAGTCCCGTCGCTCCTCTGTGCAGCACCACCTTCCTGGGCTCCCTGTTGGACCACACAGCCGTCAATCACCCTGCCGTCATGTGACCTCAGACACACAGCCGTCAATCACCCTGCCGTCATGTGACCTCAGACACACAGCCGTCAATCATCCTGCTGTCATGTGACCTCAGAGGACAGAGATGATGTACCGGCTGAAGTTTGATGAATGCCTTTATTGTCACTGCATGTTACACACAAAGAAATCTGTAATCTCTCTCGAAGGAAAGCGTTTCCATTCACTCTGCTCAGACAGTAAAATAAGTATGGCCATTAAATAGATAACATATAATAACACATGTGCTGTCATGTGATGACAGACGTCTTCACAAACATCATAAACAGGTCCAGATTAGTCGGATGAAAGCATCACGTTTGTGTCACTGTGAAAACTTTCCCTGCTGCAGAGCAGATCATGAAATCACTTTTCACAGGTGGAATAAAACCTGATGAACAAGAGGCCATAAGAGAGTCACATGACCTGCTGGTGGAGAGAGTAGACTCTGCCTTTTCCTTTAAGGACATTTAATTCTTTGCAGGGTCCCTGCTCTTTCCTAGAGATCATTTTCCAGGACTTTTCCAGGACAGTCTGAGGCTAGAACTGATCCATGAAATCATCTATTACATGTGTAGAAAATATGACAAGTTGACCTTGCCCTGTTTGATATGATTTAAGTATTGATATTGTATTTTTTCTTTCTGTTGGAAAGCCCGTTGTGTTCTTTGCTTGGAAAGCGCTTTACTTAGCTGAACTGTTTACAGATTTAACGTTAGCTAACTGTTTAAAACAAGTTGAGAAGAAAACATTAATCTTTAAACTTAATAAAAACCACCACAGTGACGAATATTTACCTTTGGAGGATAAAAAAATGAGTTTTGGTCACTTTTATTAATGTTATCCAACCACAGCCACAAACTACATAATGTGAAAATAAATTTCCAGGACAACACAAGACTTTCCAGGACATTTTACCATTTCTCTCATTTTCCATGACTATAAATTGGTCAACTGTTTTCCAGGCCCAGTGGGAAGTCTGTTATGCAACCATCTCCCTGAGTTTGAAAGTTTGGAAACGTATAGATTTCCGTAGTAATGGCCAGGATTTGTATTTGTATTAGTGTTTTTGTAGACCTGCCCAGGGACTGGAGAAATTAGCCAGTAGCTAAATCTGTTCCAAAGCATCTCTTCTCCTCATGTGAGATTGATGCCGCTGTATTTGATCCCTCACAAATAAAAACTGTAATAAACTGGAGTGATAACTTGAGTGTAACTGCAGGTTTAAACCAGCAGAGGGCAGAGCAGCTGTGCTTGCTCCACAGAAACCACAACCTAATTTTAACCAGCTAATTTAGAAGAATTTAACCATTAATGACAACATGCAGGCTGATGTCTTACTGGATCAGGCACATGACCTGAGAGGGAGACCTGCAGACACTACTCAGGGCTGAGCTACTACCTCCTCCGCACATTTATCAAGTAGATTAAACAAGGTTTTATTTACAGTTAAGAAAATATAAAAACAGTTTAACATCAATCAAAGTAAATTATTTTAATGTCATTAAGTGTCAGGTCTCTATAAAGGAAACTAAATGTATCTTAAAGTTGGGTTTGTTCTTTAACCCTTTGACCCGACCACGGGACATCTTTCTTTGCATGATCCCGTTTCAACGTAAAATAAAAACTATATTAGCCGGAGAGCTGATGCTTTGAGAGAAACACTAAGTCAGTAGTTTAGGATGGTTCAACTGAACATTTGCACTCTGCTCAGAATAGATTTACATAAATCTCAAACACTTGAGAAAAGGTAAATAGTTCAAATAGCTATAAATGTTTCTACTTCTGTAGGATCAATCTGTTCTGATGGTATTCATGTTTATTTATGGCACAAGTTGAACACATTTCTCAAGTCTTGAAGTTAATTGAGTTACATAACCTTTTAGCTTAGCTTGTACAGATATGAAGTAACTGACGATACTCCAGGAAATGACATCACAATAAACAAAAATAAACACTGTAGGCACTGGCGGTCCATTTCTATCTCAGAGTTTAAAAGGTTAATAATGCTTTATTCTGTTAAAGTACATTTATTCTGAAACCACAACAACCAGTTTCATCACGCAGTAATTAGTTATTTGCTAGACTGATTGGTTGAGGAGCCTCTGACTCACCGTGTGACGTCGTCTTCTCCCAGCATGCTCTTCGGCGTCGGGGAGTAGCGTCCCGAAGACGCTGGCGGGGGGAGGGTCTGAGCCAGGAAGTTGGGGGGGCTGATATGGTTCTCCATGTGCTGGGAGTATGCTGAAACAGACACAGAGAGGGTTTAAGTTGTTGGTCGGGAAACTAAACCCGCTCAGCTGTGAACACAGAGTCATTGTGACGAACGTGAACGACAAACACGCATCTGTCAGTGATAAAAAACGTGTTCACGTCCTCCCTGACACACTGAGTTTCAGCCTCTGGTCCTGCAGTTTCTCTCCATCAGAACATCTCCTACACTCACCTGTCGGGCTCCTGTTACCGTCTGATTGGACGAGGCCAGGAGCCGCCGCTGCTGTGGGGGGTCGTAACTAAACTAGAGGTGAAACTCGACCGGGTCTGATCACAACACTGTTTGTGCTACTGGTTAGAATTTCCACGGGCTAAATGTCTGCAGTAAAGATGGGTAAACACACTGACCGTTGATGTTTACATACAACAAAAGATAATAAAAAGAATAAAAATATCAAAAAGCCAGAAAAGTATTTTAACTTCCTAAAATCTGGAGTTTGAGGTTCATGGTCCCAGCAGGACGACAGAAACACATGTTTGCCTGACAGGAAACTCCAACTGCCTCCTGTGGAAGGTCTTCACTTCTTCATGGGACCTTTTTTCAGCAGTCAACTAATGTTTTGATCCCG
>NC_060155.1:29224577-29241252 GCF_021292245.1 Micropterus dolomieu | reverse complement strand
ATCTCCTTCTATCAAAGACTTGCATCAGGATGGGCTACTTTTGGTACATCAAGCATGTGACATAATAATGAGACATTATCCGGCGTTACGTCGCCTACAGCCTTTCTACTAACGAGGGTTTTGTCATCAGACGCATCAATTAATACGTTCTGCCTGTTGACATTTTGTTGATTTTGTAAAAGCAATCAAAGAGCGGCCATGTGGATTAAAGGAGTTATTAAACACTAGCTGGTGGAAAAGTAAAGTTAGGAGAGTTTATTTAAGTCAGGATGCTTCTATAAAACACTTTTCCCATCTGAAATTAGGAAATGAACACCGACTTAGGAACTGATAATCTGTAACGGCCTTTTTCCTACATCACTCCCTAACCCTTATTACCATGGTTACCAAGCTGGTTAGGACGTTTCTGTAATACGGCCCCGGGCTCCTATCTGAATGTGTAGAGAGCCAGAGCTGCACTTTCACTGGTCGCCGGGATCTAAAAACTACATGAATAGAATCAGCAGTAAAGTCTAATCAAAATCGCTGAAAACTATTTTGCCAAAAATAAGGTTTCAAAAGAGTTTTTCCCGACCGGTTGTTCTTCTACTACGCATGCTTCACCACTTCCACACATGCGTAGTCGAAGTACAACAGACCCTTACGTCCGTAGAACCACACGACTGGCTGAAATATGATTCTAGACAGGATAACCGCCATCTTTGCTGTGATAGAGTGGCGCGTCTGCTCTATGCAAAACCGTTCTCTTCCCAACTCGCTGTCGAGTCGTTGAGGGAAAGTAACGGGGAGATATCTGAAGTCTGTTTGATCCTTTCAGTGATTGATCACCTGATCACTTCACCACTCTCTCCTGTCCTCACCAGTCCAGGATCACTTTGTCCTTCAGCGTCTCCACATTAAGGTTCGCCGAGGGAGTCGCTGGGAACAGGTCCGGGGTCCGTGCTCCGGGTGTGTTTCAGAGGAGCGGTGCGTCGCATTAACTTTGAGACGTGGTGTGTGATCAACGCCACCGGGAGACATTCTGCTGTCCCGGCGGAATTCAACACTAATTCAGGGTCAAAGACAGAAAGTCAGCCAGGTCACATCTGAACCAGAAGAAGAAGCCCCTCACCGCAGGCTTCCCTTTGTTGTTTGGCCGGGGAGAGGAGGGAGCTTCAGGACGCAGCTTTGACCCGGACCAACACAGCCCCCTCAATCACGAAGGGAAATCTACTGTTTAAATGTGGCTCAACTTTTGCTGCACAGCAACGTGATGACATCCATCAATTACCTACACGCAAGACCGCGTTCCTGGATGAGTATGTTGTACCATGAACAGGTCTTTGCTGTTTAACTTGTGATGATTGTCTGATAATCCCAGGACACCACACTCCCGCTCATCTCGCCCTCATTGGCTGCTGCAGGTTTCTGACCAGAGGCTGCCCGATCCAGTCAGCAACCTTAAGATTCTGTCTGTGAAGCCCTCGCACTACAGGATCCTTTGGACAGATAATCAGCCTCGGATCGGGAGCGCCAACGCCACAGTAAGGAGGGTGAATCGGTGAATTGTCCTCCAGTGTTCGGCAGCATAAACCTTCAAAACCATTCATCTGTTCCTCAGACTGGACTTCCTGGATCGCATCTTGTCATCTCCACATTGTGAAGTTTGAACGCCTATCAAGTGATCTGGTCCGCCATCAAGTCTTCATCGCTTACACACATGCAAACACCGGAGACAGGACGCCACTCATTGTCAAATGAACCTCAAAAGACTCAAGACAGGGACCGACAAGCAGTTGTGCTCGTTTAGATTTCCTCCTATAGAGGAGCACAGGTTGGTTTGTGCTCCACTAAAGAGCTTTAACAGCGACTCAATTCTCTCCAAAATAACTTGGACTTGAAGAAACTATCATTTCCATTTTCCCCAAATCATTTAGGCTACTGAATTATTTCTACACAGAAAACATTTAATCCTAATCTACATAATGAAATGATGAATTCACAAGTGAAGTAGGAATAATTGGTACATTAGGAAAACGCACAGCTGTCATATGGCTAATATGTCGCGTGATCCACAGTCTGTTTCTCAGACACAACTCGCTCGGTCCTGCACAGCCCTGTCCATTTCCTGGCTTCTTTTGTCTTCTGTGACAGATAACAGCACATCATTGGGTTGTGGACAAAACAGGACATTTGAGGACGTCACCGGTCAACATTTTCTGGACCAAACAACTAAAGGATTGATGGTGAAAATGATGGATAATGGAAGTAGCCCTGTAACTGAATGTGGTTCTGACGAGCTGTCGGTAATGATCCTGTGTTTGTGCAGAGAAAATAAAGAGCAGCACTCACAGTTGGTGAGGTCGGGCGGGGCGAAGCTGTCGTTCATGAAGACACTGTTGGGTTTAGCCACTTTTAGGTAGACCACGTCCGGAGTGTTTTTCAAGGCGGTGACGGCGTGTTCGTGGCTCACCTCCTCCAGGCAAGCACTGTTCACCTGCACACGGAGAGGAGACGCCAAACATTTATCTACTGAGAGCAAAGACAAGCTTAACAACATGTATTCACGCTTCAAAAAGACCCTTTTCATTCTCCGTCAGTTCCAACACCTCACTTTTAATTCTGTCACTAATTTTCAGTTCTTCCGTGAGCTGGATGCCACGTAATTTCACTCTACTGTGACCATAAAGTTATCTTGAATGTAAGTCCGGCATGCGTCCTGTTTCAGATTTTACTTATGATTTATAGCTTTTATCTGCTAAAATCACTGAATCAACCCGGCCTACATTTTGGGACAGGCCTTTAATTCCTCTCCCAGAAAACTGAAATAGGCAACTATGAAAGAGTTTATTTATTTCAAACAGAATATTACTTCTTTTTCCTTCTATAAAAACCAGACCTGCGTTTATTAGTCATAATGTGTTTCCTCAGCAGGCGGCTGTTTGGGACTCTGCTGTTAAATTAAGTTTTACTGTAAACGGATACGGAGCTATTTAATTGTAACTTTGTGATTTTGCCTGAACTACAAGCGTCGCTGGCTTTGCGAGGTGAAATCTCTGAATTTTCTGTTCAATGTCAATAATGTGGTTTCACAGCTTCAGCTGTATTTTTTGGTGTCATGACAGAAACTTCTTCTGCTAGTAAAACTACTAACAGCAAGTTGTGGCCAATTATTATTCTAGTTTACCTAACTTGATATGTTGTCACATCCAATTTTGAGGAAATAATTACCAATAACAAAGTGGAATAAAAGACTGGGCAATAACACAATAATAACTTTCCTTACTAACTAAAGTTAAATACAGGCTTGATTTAATTCATTTGAATTATAAACGAATCTGCACTTAATTTCTCTTTTAAAGATATTTATTTTGTTGAGGGAAAAGGACTGAAAAAAAGATTTTACTTAATTTTCCTCGTGCATATTTTTTGAAAAAAGATTTGATCATAATGGTTTTGAATGTTCTGCCTCAGATTTGCTGTTTGGCATCAAGTGTTTCTTTAAAACCACAATTAACTTTCACTCAGGAGCAAAAATCAGCCTTTCAACAAAAGAAATGATTTGACATTTATCCTAAAAATAACCGATCAACTGATTTTAGGGATGCACCGACATGAAAACTCGAAGCCAAAACCAAATATAATTTAAAACGTGCTGAACACCGAACAAGTACTTTCACGCTTATTTTGACTTTTTTCCCCCATTGCATAAATTAAATAGTCAAAATGAGCTTTTTCCTCAGTGTTTCCTGCACTATGGTGGGGGGTCCGGGGCCCGAGAGGGTCCGGTAAAGTAAATCACATGAGTCCATTTCCTTTTAATGGACACATGTAATATATGTTTTATACTTCCTGTGAATATAATCCAGTTAATCTTATTTCCATCCTGTACAGACGCCTTATTTTGAAAACCGGACGTTGTCACATGTGTTTCCTCCTCGCGCTAAATCCATCCGGTCCGACCCGGTTTGATAAATAATGTTGTAACATGAAGCCGCTCTTCATACTAAAGAGACAAACTGACAGGATAAAGTCTCTAACCTGCCCGTCAGCTCGCCCTGCGCCGCTTCACTTACTGTAAAGGCTGGAATACGTGCGCACTCCAAATGTAGGCGCGGCTAGTTTAATCTCCTTCTCACAGACGAGAGACAGAAACACTCACAGCGGTTCTTTTCTAAGAAGTCAGCAACAGATGGAGCCGATGTGCCGGGAGACGATTCAGCAGAACAGCGTCTGCAAACGGCTTTAAAACGCTTCAACGCCGCCGACATGGCAACGCGACTGTTGGGTCTTTAGACACATCAGGCCGAACACAGAAAGTGCTGTATTTGCTGTTTTTAGCCGATTAATCTCGGTGGCCGAACATTCGGTGCATCCCTAATTGATTAGAAACATTTTACGGTGATAACATTCTTGGCCACCCCAGGGGAAATATATTTTTTAAAATATTTTAAATACTCTACATACTAAGCCCAGAAAAAGGATAAACGTGTCTTCAGAGCAGGAGACAGGTTAGCAGCTACACTGCAATATTCCTGATAAAGCTGTAGCTCTTACAGCCAGCAGTTTGTCTCCGATCTGCAGCCTCCCGTCTTTATGTGCGGTTCCTCCTTCGATGATCTTGGTCACGTAGATGCTGTTGTCGCCCGGGATGTGCTGGTTCCCCACTCCGCCTGCTATACTGAAGCCCAGACCTGGAACACAGCGAGGACCGGGACCAGAGGGGGGAGGGGGGGAGACTGTTAGAGCGGTGGAGAGCCTGGCAGCAGCAGCCTGCACTTCACACCAAGATTTAAAAGAGATCACAGAAACACGCTGCTGCCAATTTAACACCGGCACAAATCAGGACGCATAAATGCACAAAAGCATATTTCAGGATGTTTCCGTGGAAACCGAGGCTTTGTTCCTGAGCCCGGCTCCTTGTCTGAATAATCATGAGGCCCTGAGGGATTTCACTAAAGCTCCTCAGCAAGCAGAGACGATCCAACAACACATCCATCTGAACGCTCCTGCTGGTTCCTGCAGGAGCTGCAGGACGCCGTTTAGTTTCTCAACCTGCTGACGGAGAATTGAAATCCCACCTCGCCGTTTAACCCCTTCCGTTACCTTTGGGTCCTTTCACCAGCTTGATCTCCATCACTTTCTCAGAGACGGGTTTCCTCCGGCGGACGTAGAGTCGGACCAGCGATCCGGCCTCCTTCAGAGCCTCCACGGCCCGGCTGTGGGTCACGTCCCGGACGTCCACCTCGTTGACTCTCAGGATGACGTCGTTGACCCTGAAACGCATGACGCACCAGGCTGTCAATCGTGTCAAACTAAATCAAAAACAGGACTGAAGAACAGAGGCTGTGGCGATCCGGTCAGTCAGTTTACAGGAAAACACGTTGGGACACGTGGAACTCTTTGGTTTAAATACACGGGGGCCAACCCGTCAGCGGAGGGCTTTATCTTCCCTTGTGTTTAGCCCTCTGCTAACTTGAATAGGTGTAAAATAATAATCATGCGGCTCGTCTAGACGATTAAATGGGACACACAAAATACATAAATGCTGTACTTCAGATTCAAAACAGCGAATCTCGGCAAAAGCTGTAAACCCCTGTATATAAAACTAAACATAAAAATGTGTTTGAGCTTTCAGGGGGAACGGTTTCAGGGCGCACAGCAGGCAGTGCCGTCACTGTGTGCAGCTCAGGCCGTCACACTGAGACCAGGTTTGGGGTCAGCGTCTGTGTCCAGAGGCCAAAACCAAAACCCGTGTTCTCCCAGTCTAACTGCGTCGGTAACGCCGCAGCACTGTTTGTAACCTTCGGCTCGAGTTTCACACGCCGTATCCTCCAACACCAGCTACACCGGCGTGGTTTTTAGTTTTATTTGTAGGTCTTTGTTTGCACACGGTCCCTGCTGGATTTAAATCTGGACTCTAGTTTCTTGCACTGTGAATTTATGTGTGAATAAAACTGAACTTTCACTTTTCTTCTTGTTTCTGAACTTTGTGTTTTTATTTAAACTTTCCGTCCGACTCTTTCAGTCGGACACATGAGCCTCACCGACGACTGACAGACCCACAAACAGGGTTCATGATAGAGGCAACCCGAGACCGAGGGAGGACCACCAGGATCAGGTGCGTCAGACTCTGGCTGCTGCATTATAAATGAAATAGTGAAAGGCAGCAAGACGCTGCAGGGGGTTCTGGGTAAAAGACACCAGCTGCTTTTGAACAACGTTACATAAATTCAGTTCTTTCTGATTCTGATAAAATAACGTCTTACTAAACCCTGAACCTGATCCTGGAACTAGACCATCACCCAGCTGACCTCTTCACAGGCGCGTCTCACCTGAGCCGTCCGTCCTGGGCAGCGGCTCCTCCAGGTATCACTTTGGTGATGAAGATGCTGGGGTCTTCACCGATGTGGGGGTTGTCTGTGCCGCCCGCGATGCTGAAGCCCAGTCCTGAGTTCCCCTGGACGCACAACACAACGACGACATGGTCATACAAACACCGCTTTCAGCAGTGAGCCGACAAAAACAACCCAATCTCAAGAGAATTACAATCGACGGGTTGCTGATGGACGGGAAAACAAAGAGCTGCGGTGCTCTAGTGAGTGTTTAAGGCTGCAGGACGCCGTCTGTGCGAGTCAGAATAAAGTAGATGAAGGAACATGTCTATGAAGGTATCAGGTAAAGGACATCTGAAGTCACAGAGGAATGAATCTGACAGCTACAGCAGTTTGGAAAACAGCCACATTGATGGATTTACTTTATCAGAGCGCCGAGTGACGGAAAAAACATTTTGTCAAATGTTCATTCTGCAGAAAAAAACCAAAAAAAAAAACCATATTGTACAAGTTTTTGTCTGTGACTTCAAATGTACTGACACACGTGTGCGTCCATTAATAGTCAACAGAGGAAGAGATACGTTCGCTGCTCGAGTCCGAACAAGAGGTTTAATGACGAGAAGAAAAACATCTACCACCACCACCAGACTTGTTCTGTCAAACTCTGATTAAAGAAAAAAGAAAGATCTGATTTTCTGTTAGCGAGCTGTGACATAACTCTGCTCCAGCGGTTGAATCACTGTCGACGCTAACGTATGAGCGTGAGGCGCGTTCAGCCTGCAGACACACCGACAGAGACGCTGTCGTTTCTGTGGGCCTCAGCTGGCAGAGAGGCTTTTTATTCACGCAGCGCTGATCATCGTTTGCACTTGAAGAAGCACAGCTGAATTAGGACAACAAGATAAAAAAGAAGAAGACATAACTGAAGATAATCAAACTAAAAAAAAGAGTCTGGGATTAAAACACAGCTGCATTAAAAAGACAATACGTGTGTTTGGCTGATTCCCCAGATGTCTGACACACAGTTTGTAAAGTCACCAGAGTTTCAAAGCTGTAAAGTCGAAGTCCATAAAAGCAGCGAGTCAGAGTGAAATGAGCAGCCTGGAGTCTGGGCCGGGTCAACCCGCCGCTCGTTTATGTGAGCAGGCCGCTCGCCAACAACGCGGCCGTGACTCGAAGCAAACAGGACGGCCGCTCGGCGTCTTACCCTCTCCAGCGTGATCTCCTCGTACTCATAATCAGCCTCCGTCCCGTTCACCTGCACACACAGAACATTCACCAGTTAATTACCCGTTTACTCGCTTTAATAACTCATTTTCTCATCAGGAGGTTTGTAACCTGCACATTTTATTATTTTATTGCATGAAACTATTTGACAGCTGAGAGTCCAAACTGCCACATCTGGATCAAGTAAAAAAAAAAAAAAGGATTCTGTTCACAAAAAGCAAATGATTCAACAACTCAACTACCAGACTCGAGTAACGTGTTTTCTTCATACCGTCCTGTCATTTCAGCCTGTTTTACACGGCGAATGATGCATCGGAGCGACAAAAAGCTCACGTAAAAGCTGAGCTGCTGCTGACAGAAGTCTTTGTCTATAATGCTGCGCGTCTAATTTGCAGTTAGCCCATTTAGTGTTGCTCCAAATGTCATTTATTGAGCTTTTGTGAAGAAAACTTCCAATGTTGTCATATTTTATGACATCAGCCTAAAAAAAAAAAAAATCACCACCTTAATTAAGTGATTTCTTGGATTAAATGAGTCGCCTTTTTTTATTAAATCGCATAGTGGTCAAAACCACTAACTTAATGTTTTACTTTTCGCTGTTTTAAGTCCAAAAATCCGCCTATTTTGTTGCTCTGAGTCTCAGCGGGCGCCATATTGATCAATACCTGGGAGCTGCCTGCCTGCGGTCGTCTTTTCCTGCAGAGGAAACGTGCCGCTGTGGAACACACGGTCTTTTTTGTCATTTTGTGGCCGACCCGTTGGGGATATATAGACATGCAGCAGGGTACCAAGTGAAAGGTCTGCTCAAGCCGGATCACTGTGGGATGTGTTCTCCACCTACAGGCCTGTAAAGCGTGGGAGCGCTTTTGGTGACAGGAATGTTGATGAATACTCACTGTGTTTATCAATATTTCAATGTTTTGTCATTTGGAAATAGGATGTATGGACAGTACAGTCGTGTTTTAAAGATATCTACCAATAAAAGTCAACTTTTAAACAGTAAATATTGCCAAAATATGGACATTCGCCAGTTATATTTTGAAAATATTGTATGATAACTGTTGTATTTTAGTTTATTTTTTATCAAATTTACAGTTAGAATTGCATTTTAGGCGTATTAGAAGATATTCAGGTGCATTATAATCCATCTTATGATGGTTTTGATGAAAGGATGAAAATATCCCTTTTTCTTTATTGCATCTCCATTTAGTCTAATGGGAAATATGTTAATTTAGAAAGGATTTATATTCCTTCCAAAGGAGACCAGAATTACGCATCTAGGCCAAATGATTGAGGAGTTACTCCAGAGTCATTATTTATTTAAGGCGTTTTTCCAGGAAAAGGGCGCCTGTCCTTAACCCTCAGAGGCGCGCGGCCTCTGACACGTGAGCAGCCGTCAGTTCCTCCTAAAACAATTCTCACTGATTAGTTGGATTATTGTAACGACCTTTAATATGTGACGGCTTCACATTTGGTAACAGAAACATGTATTTACTCCTTTACATCAAACGCGTTCGTCCCGCTTTGCGGCTCATAAGAGAGGCAGATGAATGAAGCAGTAGAGAAGAGTAAGGTGTCAGAGGGAAGTTTAGGAAAGCTCGCCGCAGTGCTGCATGAACTGATTTGACTCTTGAAGTCTGACGTGGTGAAAGCGGAGCCGGCCGCAGGAAGTAAGCTGCTTTTTCAAACCTCCCTTTTCTTATTTTCTTAACATCTCGCTCTTCTGCAAATTAAGCTGGCAGAAAGATAAAGCAGGGTCTCGCTGACAGCAGCCAACGTCTCCGGCTTCTCAGAGCCAATCGGAGGCCAGGCGGCGGTTCAGACTCCGTCGCCAATTTAATTTAGACCGAACGTCCGACGCCAGGAACGAGCCCGACAAGGACAGACGGAGACGATTTACGACCGGACGAGGCGGGAAACACTCGGCCCGTCCACCCGTCCTTCAGCTCCTTCACACACAGACATAAAAAGGTCTCTGCGCTCCTGATCCAGATAAAGGTTCAAAGTTCATCTCTGGACTCATCACAAGGTGCATTTAGCAGCTGTTCCCGAGCTTTCACTCATGCTGACGTCAGAAGAAGATCTTCATCAGCAGACACCAGTCAAACAAGGGCGAGGAAAATGACTTGGCGTGCAGGAAACATGTCATTCGGCTGATTATCACAACAACAACACGCTGAACTCATCTCCTACAGATAAACAAAAACATCTTGTATGATTCAATAAGGAGAGTAAAATACTAACAAAGATTCAATTTAATCAATCTGCAGGTGACGAATTAGACAAATAATAATGTTTATATATATTATTCGAGATTATTATGTATATTTTTATAAACTATGGTAAAAATAGCTGCAAAATAAAATCTGAAAGTTGATAGACTTGAAGTAAAATCATTTCACCTCAAAGGACTTTGGACCTTGTGGTGATGGGGAAGAGCTCCAAGATCAATCTGTGTCCTGCTACAGTTTGAACAACTCAGGGAGCTTTCATACTGCCTTATTAGGGAGTATTTGAACCAATCAGCCGGCTCGCTGCGCTGCCTTTAAGGGCGCGGAGCTGGAAAGGGGGGGGGGGGGGGGGGCAGATTTGATCCGGCTCTGAGGCGAAACGTTGGGAGTAACAGAGCCGGAACGACGTCTGTGTGAAAAGCCACAGCCGGCATGTTGTGTTACATGGACGTTTTTTTCTGCTGGTTCCAGAAAGCCGGGCGGCTACGTGAAAGCGTGCACGGTTGCGGGGTTACAGCCCAAACGTTTGTTCAGTATAAACGAGCGAATGCGGCATTTCGGTGGATGTTCAGGATCTAGGGGTGGGCGATGTTACGATATTAGATCGTGAACGATTAAAATGTCTTCTCGATCTGCCTTTTCAGAGGCGCCGTTACTATCGTGCTACAGATTTAGCTCTGACCGGCTGCTCGGCCTCTGGGATTTACGGAGGTTGCTGATGAACAGAAAGTGTCACTTGTTGCTAAAGTAACCGCGGCTAACTAGCTGCTGTTATAAAATTAGCTCAGTTAGGCTAGTGGTCCTAGCTGACTAACTGTTAGTTACTCTTCTACTCAGGCACCGGAGGACGGCGTAACGTCAGAACCGGAGCCGAGCGAGCGGCGGTCAACAAATCTGTGCTCAGCAGCTTCCCCGTAAACACGGCAGGAACGGGAACCAACAGGGAATACAGTACCGAGGTTATTACCGAGGGATCCGTCAGGCTATTGGCCAACGTTACTGTAACGTATCTGCAACAAGTCCCTCCCTGTCTTTGTGTTTTTAAACATGCAGAAGCAAACAGCACGTTCTTCTTCAATGGGAAAATTAAAAAAATGCATATTAAAGTCTTTCATATGTTATAAGAACAATTAATTAATTGTTTAATTGAATCATTAGGCTGTATTGTATATAGTTAATAAAGTAGTGCTACTTTTCTCCTTTAAAGATCGTGATCCTGAAATAAATCGTGACCTGATATTTTTGCCATTTCGCCCTCCTCGTCTGAAAATGGCTTCAGTTCGTCAGCCAGAGCTTTTCTGAACCATAACCGTAAGAATCCACCGTTTTACTGCCACTTATTTGGCCACTAGTAAAATTTACTTCAAAGCACGGAGGACTTACATAATGTTACATTTTTTGGAAGTTAAGCGTCACGGCAGTTTGTCTATAAACATCAGCTCTTTGAGTTTTGTGGTACAATAATGAAGTTTTGGGCCCTTTTTGTTTGTGCTGCAGGCGTCATTTACAGAACCGAACAGAAGGGTAGAGCATATTTTCACGGTGCTACAGGAGCCCTGTTGAGTCTTTGAGATTATCAGGTTAATGAAGCGGCTACTAAGCTGAATATTTCCCTCGATATCAAACACAAACAATAAGACGTTACATTTCCTTTGCGGGTGAACTCACATACGGAGGCGTGTCCAGGCTGTCTGCGTTGACCACCACGGGGGGAGGATTGGCCTGAGGAGAGAAGGACGCATCGCAGAGTCAGAGGAAACATCACAACACATCCAGCCCCTCCAAAAATACCCCGAGCAGCCTCCCACAGAGCTCCACCCCTGCAGACACAACACAGACTGAAACCAAGCTGTCCGCCGTGCAGCAACTAAAAGAGCGACTCTCCTCATGACACCGCAGACCAGCTGAGGATAAACAGGAAGGATTTGAGCAGAGATTAGTGAGCACGCAGCGCTACGTACATGGTGGCATTTCACGCTGCAGAAGATGCAATGCTGAAGCATGAAGCCTGAATCAAACAAATCAAGTCCTGAAGGATGGCGCCGTCCCCTCTTCTGCTGCTTCTTCTTCTTCTAGGTTTAAAATTCGACCTCTAGCTCGCTCACTCCTCTCTAACTCTGTTCCCCGTCTGCCTCGCTCGCTCAGTTTCTGCCCCGGGAGGAGCCAGATGGGCTCTTTAAAGTCACTGTTTCTGTCTCTAATCTGCTCACTTCATCAGAGCCACAGCTGGACGGCAGACACGGAACTAAAGTCCACACAAAGACGACGACAAACACGAGCAGCCAAACAAACGCAGAGACAGAAATCTGAACATGGAGACGGTGCAGAGAGAAACACAAGAGGAGGGAAATAAAAAACAACAACAACAACAACAAAAAAGAAAAACCTGTGACGTCGGAGGGATGATGGTGGTCTCTGATGCGATTGGCGAGACTGGGATCACAGGGATTATGGGAGAGGAGGGCGGGTTGGTCTCGGCCTGCTGAACAATGGCATGGTGGGGGGGTGGGGGGGGTCACAGGTTAGACAGACACAGAGCGGCACAGATGAACAGCAGGAGGATGGAGGATGTGTGCATGTCCACGTTTAACCGACAGGTGTTTTTATTCACGTTCAGGTGCCGGATGGGAGGAGCTTGACACACAGGAGTGTCGGAGAGGTCGGCCAATCACAGGAAGACGCTCTGCGATTGGCCGACTACCTGACACTTGATGCGACAAACTCGGCCCATCTGCTGCCCTGAGGAGATTAAAGCCACGCTGTCTGACCTGGTGTGTGTGTGTGTGTGTGTGTGTGTTAAATCCCCCCCGTCCCTCAGCAGGGGGCGGATGTCCTTTTTGTGATTATTGAAGAGCAGCAGATATTTCAATCCGCACACCAGAGACAGCACAGAAGGTCAAAGGTCAACATGTTTTTAGTAAATTGCCCCAGTGTCTCGCTGTTATCGATCTCCCCGATGAACCGATCTTACCACATCAGCCTGAATACATCCAGAGATCATTAAACAGTCCTGTTAGCGCCCCCTGTAGGCCGGACCTCGGAGGTTTTACCCCAAAAGAAAATTTTGTCTATTATAAAGTTAAATGCATTAATCTGGTGCAAAAATTAAGAGGCGAGATCTGTGAACAGTTTGATGATAAAGACATATGTCTAAATATAAAAGGTGATGACACTAAAACCCAAAATCAAAGAAGAAATTATTATTATTTCCCAGCATGTTAGTATTTTTATACTTTTAATGGACACATGTTTTATACTTCCTGTGAATATAATCCAATCAATCTAATTTCTAAACTGTATATATGTTGTGTTAACACCTTACTTTAAAAACCGGACGCGTGTCCTCTAAGCAGAAAGTCCAACGCAGTCTGATTAATAATATTGCGTGCGGTTCTCGTGTCATGTGCAGTTCAGACTCCACAGCGTCTCTTCAGGTCAGACTCAAACTGCAACACTTGTCTTTGCAAAGAGAAAATGAAAACTCTCTAACCTGCCTGTCAAGCTGCTCTGTGACCTTTCATTTACCGTAAAGGCTGGAATACGAGTGCCCTCCAGACTTAGGAGCGGCTAGCTTGACCGTGTTGTCAAAAAGAAGAGGAAACACTCTGTTCTAAACCTTTAGTTCACGTCACCGTACGGACCTCAAACCATGTGTCCTTCATAGAAAAGCGGCCGTCTCGAGTCGAAAAATATTTTCATCATGTTGAAACTATGGCGGAACAAATTAGCCGTCCGCTACAATCTCAGTAATTAAGAGTTAGTGTTCAACTTCCTTATTAATGTAACACTTCTATATTTACATGTTATCATTTAGGGCCAAGTAGGGTGTGCTGGAGCTTTCAGAATAATCCCAGGGGTCCTATTCAATCTTAAATTCCTAGACCACGGAGATGATCCTTTATTAATTCATTAATTTATATGCCCATCAATGCTGTGACAGCAGACATGAATTAAAATCAATGTGATGTTAATGTGTGTAGTGTCCCATTGTTCTGAGGGTCATGACCTCTATAACTGCTGTTATTAATTTTACACAGGCAGAAGCAGCAACCCAGACTGGATCCAGAGTTTCAGAGCAGCGAGTTATTAATCTAACACATTCATGTTTCAGAACATTTTACCTGAGCTCTGTCTCCACATCACAGAAACAGCTTTATGTCCTCTGACTAGGCTGTGGCTAGGTGTTACGGATACGTGGCGCTGTTGTAGACGCAGCGCACTGCCTGTTAAACCTCTGACATTTTTATGACTAAAGTTTCTACCTCCTGATGGAGCTTGCAACAGTCACGTACTGGGCGACACACAAAGAGTTGGATGAATATTAATTATATAAGATATATCACATATTGAATCAATGAATTTGATGAATGATGCAATATAGAAATATTCAATAATTTATGTGGACAATTCACAATGAATGCATGGCTGCAATAAATGTATTGTGAAAACAGCCTCCACATGCTGCTGAACACACGGTATGAAGTCTCGACTCGCCTTTGTTTGGTTTTCCACTGTGGAAAAGTTGTACCTGTTTCCAGGTACGTTTTTTACGTATCACCTCCGTCTAACTGAGAAGTTAAGAGGTTGAATTGCTCACAACTTGTAAATTTATGCAACCTGTGAACGTAGAAGTCCCTTCTCCTCCATGACGTACACGAACTCTTTAAACGTGAGGACTGATCGTCTACCTTTCCAAACCCTGGCCTACGTGTAAAACAGTAATTTAGAGAAGAGCGCGTGAGGCGGCCTTCAACACTGTGACCTCTATTATGCAAGGCAGGACCTCGTGAAGCCGCTGGCAGGAAGCGCCGCTCTCTTTCGAAGAGGCTTAATTGTTGTGCTGCAGCAGCAGAACTCGGGAGCCCGTGGAAACCAACAGGCGCTAAAATTAGCCCCGGCACATCGACCACATTGATCCGCCAGCCCTAGTTCTGCAGCGCCGCTCGGAAACTGCTGACAATGGGGCTTAATTGCTCCCAAAGAATACAAACTGGTGTGACAAAAAAGCAGCAACACACAGAGGACGGAGTTTTAATCCAACGAGAGTGGCGGCTGGGAGTGAGCGCTCCCGCAGCGACGGGATCTTTGTGCTGATGAGATATGATAAACGAGCTCGTGGTGAATGAAGAGAGACACAAGTGAGGCTGACCAGGCCCAGAACAAACCTCTGCTCTTCCTGAAACAGTCACTCAATAAATAAATCAAGCAGATCAATCAACAACCATCTGCATAATTGATCAAAGTCACGTATTGAGGACTGACAGCATTATCTCTTTTTTGTTAGTCGGACTAAACGAGACATTTGAAGACGTTAAACATGCAAACTGTGCTGAAATAATAAAAAAAAAATACATAAAAATAATCAAAAAATGACTGAATGAGAAGCCGCAACAGAGTTTGATGGATGAAGCAGAATTTAAATGCAGCAGCAGAAAGACTGTTTTCAGCTGCAGGGACACAACAGATGTCACGACATCGACGGCCTCTATTGATTCCCCATAAACGGACACACTGTAATAACACACACACACAATGTGCAGCCAGCTCTGAATGCGATTTATCAATGAAGCAGAATGACCCCGAGCTCCTCAGTCACCTACAGGGCAGCTCAAGCGTCAGGGGGCAACTTTTTATTCTCGTGCCCACGAGTCACATTCTTCAAACTGCTTTAGAACAAAAACTACAAGGTTCCTGCACTCCTGGAAGTCTTACTGAGATGTACAGCAGATCAAAAACTGACAGAACCAAAAAACCACAATGCACTGTGGACCAATACAAGTACATAAACATAAAGTTGATCTACAACGGGTCCTCAGACTTCACTTAAATAAAACGAGTGATCAAGAGAGTGCAGGATTGTTGGTTCTTCAACAATACTGAAAACACAGGCGTGTTTTTCTAAACGTCCCTTTGATTAAAGAAAAGACGCTAAACAGCCTTTAACTTTAAATATAAGAAATAGAGTCGACAACTGTCGAAATATTGATGAAAGCCTGGAAGGATCTCAAAGAAAACGACATTCAACACCAACTTATAGTACTTAGATATTCTGTCCTGAATACTTTCTTGTACCGACTCGGTGCTGCGTGTACTCCGAGCTACGAGCATCAGCACTTCCCCTCCAAACCACCAGCACAGAGGGTCCCGGCCTCAAACGAGCCCTCAGTGTTGCAGTACCTTGCTGAAAGCGAAGGGCACCCAGGGTATTTCCGGCCTGCCCGCTGCGTGGCTGCTGTTGACCACTTTAGCGGTACTCTTGGTCGGGCTTTTCTTGACGCTGTCCCGCAGGTTGAGGAAACGGCTGCGAGCTCGGAAGGACGCCGGCACCGTGCGGGCGGTGAACGTCGCCAGAGACCCCTGGACCTTCGGACAGCTCGGCTGCTGCTGCTGCTTCTGCTGCTGCTGCTGCCGGTGGAGCTCGATGGCGTGCTGCCTCTGTAGCGGGTGCAGGTGGGCGATGGACTCCTGCAGGTTGATGTTGACCCGCGGCAGCTTCTTCTCTGCGCCGTTCATGGCCTTGGAGGTGAACTCCTCCCTGGGGTAATGTGTGGTCATCTTCCCGATTGGAGGAGCAGGAGGTGGTTAGATAATAAATTATGGATGCTCCTTCAGATCCGGTCTGTTCCGTCTCCGCGGTGCGACGGCAACAGATCCCAACCCAGTCCTGTTACTCCACCACTGAAGCACAACAACACTCCCTCCTTTCTTTCTCTCTCCCCCCCGTGTGACACCCTTCCTCTTCTCATTCTCCTGCCAATTAATCGGCTTCAGCGAGCGTGGCACATGTCAGCACGAGGGGGGGGCGGCTCCACTCGCTGCATGAATAATCGATGTTGCCCCCGGATTCAGACACAGCGACATGCATGTGGGGGGCAGCGGGGGGGGGGGGGGGGGGTGGCGGGC
>NC_060155.1:29211410-29224557 GCF_021292245.1 Micropterus dolomieu | reverse complement strand
GGGGGGGGGGGGGGGGGGGGGGAGTCCCGGGCAGCGGCAGGCAGGCAGCTTTCTTTTGGATACTCTGCAGCAGCTTTAAACCCCCGCTGAAGATAAAAGCCCTCGCAGGCTCTTCAGGACTGAACCTTGAAGATTGTTCTGATGGGTTTTTGTTTTCTGAAACCTGATTGTTACGTGACAAAGTCTGAAGGTGAAATATGAGCAGAATTTCTCAAAATAAAACTAAATGATGGTTTTTGAAGGATGAAGCGTCGACTTCAGACTAAAACTGACAGTGTGGATGGATCCGTATAGACTGAAATAAACTAACTGAACTAAAAAAATTAAAGTGCTGTTAGAGCTTCACCACCAGCCAAAAGGTCGTTAAAATCAAAAGTGGACTATTTAAAATGCTTCAAAACTGCTGCCAGTATGATGCCTTTTAAAAACCTTTTATTATTTGACAAAATAAACTCTATATCAAGCTAAAAAAATCCATTAAAGGTAGAGCTAATCGAACATACCATCGTGTAAGTATTTCAGCAGCAGCCCTGCTGAGACTCCCTGTTGTTGTGACAGATGGTTCTGTACGGACTCTAAAGGTTCATAGTATTCCAGCCTTTTTTACGTTGGGTAAACTATGAATGGGAAACAAATTACACTCCAGAACAACGGGCGCTGTGCAGTTGGATAGATGTCATAACTGGATTTAAAATCCAGGACGAGAGCCGGGGGGTTTTAGTGGGAGGAGCGTTTCCAGCATCCACAGGCGCTGCTGGAAAAACAAGCCGATACGCTGACCCGTCATCAGTTCATCTGACGGAGCGGCAGCATCACAGCTGCAGGTCAAACTGAGCAACACACCAGCCTGGACGGAGGGCCAACTATTTCTAAGTGTATTGATCTGCGTCAGCGTTCTGCTGTGATTATCTATACATCTGCGTCTGTTCTGATGTATTTAAACGGTCATCTGAACAGTAACGCAGGTCATTGTTCCCGTGTTCAGCCCGCAGGCTCGGTCAGAAACGGGTGTTAAAATGTGCAGGACTCTGGAAACTGATCCACATGATTCATGACAGCAGGAACACAAACGCAGCATTTAGAGAGCAAATCAATACGATTCAGTGCGGCCAACGTGGCCCAGTGTAAATATACACCGCCGTGTGGCCGAGTCCACGTCAGAGGCCGTGTCACAGAGCGCACACATCCAGCTCAAACCTGACTCCACACACAGAGGCACAGGGATCTGCTGAAAGTTAGGATTAAACTGTGCTTCTGCAGCTCCACCTACAGGCCGCACAGATCGACACAGTCATCACTGTCAACAAACAGTTAATTAGGCATTTTACTCGTTTCACATAACATGGCTGGTATTAGTATAAACTTAATATCTTGAAACATGGAGGAGCTGCGGCGGATTATCAGAAGTATTCTATCCCCTCATTAATGTGCAGATTTATGCGGCAGGAGCCACAAAATCTCATCTGTTTTTCTAATCTGTAAAAGGAAACTGGATTGCGAAGAACCACCTTTCCGTTTATCACAACCTGCATCTTATTTTCACACATGTTCGATGGGTAGTACTCACTTATTACAGATCAGCAGACTGATGTTAAAGGTAAACCAGGACAGGACATAAACACGCTGCCGCCTCAGCAGCCAAAACCACAGTGTTTGGAAACGACAGAGAAAAGTGCTGCAAATTGGTGCCAATTCTTAAAATTGAATTCTGGTGTTGGCGTGATCTACAGGAAGATCACAGGAAGAGCTGCAGGCGAGCACTGCACCGTCAGCATTCAAGGTAAATTTAGGGCAACGCTTGGCCATCAGCGCTGGTGCCTACACGGCTTAATGTTTTAGTAGAGTTCAAAAAGGCAGCAGTGAAACAAGCAGACGCGTTTTAAGCAAACCCAAACCGAATCAAAGTCAACACAGTAAGTAGCCGCCGGGAACGTTACGGCTAACTGCTTAGGGAAAGCGTCTGGGGTCATGTTGCTATCCACATGTGCTTCAACAGTTTGAACTTAGTGCTTTTGTCCCAGATTTGTTGCAGCACCAGCACATTCCTTAAAACCACTAAAACATTGCTTTACCCGACTTTAAACTTCTGCGCTGGAGCAGGCTACGTGCTGACGTGAGCGTTTAAACTTGTGCGTTAGTTTCTGTGTCTTAAACCACCAAAAACGCCAGTTGGCGGAGGGGTTTCTATGTTCCCCTGTGTTGAGTTTCTTCTTCGTCTTCGTTGGTGTAGGCTGCTACAAACAGTGGCGACTGAAACTGAGCGGATCATGTTGGGAGTTGATTGACGTTGAACAGAAGTGACTTTTAGTGAAATTGCTAAATTGCCGCGTCGGAGGTGGTATGAACGACCCTTGAACCGGTTGAAGCAGAACAAGCAGTACAAGCAGGAAGCAGACCAATCACATCGCTAAGTGTAGTTACATTTTTTGTGAAGGTGCGTGTCAGGCTATGGCAATATAATGTAACTGTAGTACCAGAGGCTGCAGTTTCAGCACCCCCGCAATCCTGGGACCAAAAGTTATTTTACGCCAGACAGACGGCTAGCTGGCAGTATCAAAGTAGACAAGGTCCTAGGTAGTTGTTGTAGTACTCGAGACCGGTCTTAAGACCAGTTTTTGATTGATTGTCTTGGTCTCGCCTTGGACTCGACTGCATTTCTACTCAGTCTCGTCTCGGACATTGAGGACTCTGGAAGACCAGTCAAGACCATAACTTTGGGAATATCAATGAATTGCTTTTTCATCGTCTGATTTATTTGTTAACATCCAAACTTTGATTGGATGTAAAACGTTGAATAAAGACGCTTATGTTGATTTCAGCTCTTAGTGTTTTAACGGGAATGTGGATCTTTCAGATCAATCTGAGACGTACCTCTGACCTCGTATGTCAAGTAATGTGGGGAACTGGTCTTGGTCTTGACTCTGTCTCGGTTTGGGCGGTCAGATTACATAACCACAAAAAGCGTGCGATTTAATAAAACAGTAAAAGTGTGTGTGACGCAGCAGTCTGCTCATTATCTCCGCCCACACCGGCGTCTCGCATATGCCTCTAAAACAGATAACTTGCAAAGAGAACAATGATTCATCAGCAGTAACCCCCCTCCCCGTCCTGCCGCTAATCGTTCAAAACATAGTCGGACTCGCCGCCGGAGCTCCGGTCGCTCTGTGACAGAGACTGAAGAAAACTGGGAGAAGATAAGGAAGTTTTGGGTTTGGCTGTATCGCTGCCTATTGTTGTTCAACATGTTCAACAACTTTTCACAGAGCCGACATGCCGGTCAGTCACTTCATCAACCGACCAATCACAGCCTGGATGTGGCGGGACGTTAAAAAAGTTTGACGTGCTACAGCAAACTTTACAATGTTGAACAATTTATGATTATTGACAAGTTGGTACTTAAATTAGAGACCGATGTAGAGTATTTTGCTTGCACAAGGATTCAATTTTAAAAAACACCCCACAGAAATGAAACAGCTTTTATGTTATCAGCTATTATATGAAATTAAAATGAATGCAGTATTTTTTATTATATTACTGTTAACTACACATTATACTCTTTATTTAATACACTCGTGTACAGTTCCCTCCTCCGTAGAGCAACACGCTCCCCTTGTTCTGTTTTACAAAATTGTTTAACTTTGTTCAAGTTGAGAAATGCAAATTTCAAAATGTCAGTATTTTGTGTATTCCTTGATAATTAAGCGAGTTGACTCATTTGTTCCATTATAATCGAATCATAATTCTTTCCTCCAAATCGTGCAGCTCCACTGCACGTCGACAGATACAACACCAGACACAACAACCACCACCAAAGGACATTCATCAAAGACTTTTGAGAGTCACAAATAAGCAGCGTAAAACCACTCAGAAGTACCATCTGTACACGGGTTAAAAAGAATTAGTCACTCTGAAAGCACTGACAACAATTAATAGATCCCAGCTCTTTCATCCGGTGTTTAAATTCACTAAAGGGCATCAGACTTCACAGCGACAAGTCAGTCTGCAGTGTGTCAGGGCTGCAATGTTTTTCTTTACTGCAATATGAACAAACACAGGAACTACATGACTTCAGTTGCGCTATTTGAAAAGACTTAAGCATCCTACAATGATTGAGGTGTTTAGAAGGGAAGAGTGCATAGAAAACAAAAAAGCTGATAAAATGACTTTTGTTCTCCTTTATTGAGCTTTAAGCCCTCTGAGTGCTTTACAAACGCTGCTTTTCTTTTTTGCAACCAAATCCACCGTTGTCGTCAGTTTATCAAACAAAACTAAACCGATCAAGAATGTTGTTGTGATCGGTGGTTCGCTGTGAACGGAGAGTCTGCTTGTTAACAAACTCTGTATCCAAGAACCCTTGAGTAACTCTTGTAGATCAGTGAACCGTGTGAGTTTTTCTTTTGTTATCAAGCAGCAAAAAAGTTGAGTGTCATTTGACTTGGCTGACATCACATCCTGCGAGCTGACTCTTGTGCACGGGCACATTGCGATGACGATGCTGAAACGATCGAGCTCTGCACGGACCTCAGATCCAAGACACCACAGAGCAAATTAGAGGAACTGGTGTTGCACAACACATACGTACAAAGATAAGAGGGGAAGTAAGGTAGGCTTGTAAATGTGCCTCCTCATGGATGTTGAAGTCCAGGTTGTCATTTTGTCCATGTGATGGCGTGGAGATGAAATAAACAGCTGCCAGAAGAGCTCAGCGCTTTGTATTAACCCTGGTGGTGAATAAGAATCTCTTGCCCAGTTAATCACCTTGATGAAGCTTTCAGAGTGTAGAAAGTTCATAGAGATGTCTAACAGCTCTGTTTACAGTGTGAGAACATGCAGCTCACATTTATAGTTGGCTCCTCAGTGTAAACCTACATTTTGGCGATGTGTGTTGGAGGCAGTAAAAACCGGGGAGGTGGCGGGGTAGCGCTGCGTGTCAGGAGCCTGGAGGTTGCTAGGCAACGCTGGGGAAGGCATGTGCTACTGCAGGGGTTCCTTACATCTGCCCAGAACATGATGCTGCTGTTTATGCAGGTAAATCTCCCCCCACATCGGCACGCTCGTGAGGCGCACACACACAGATTTATACATGTATGTACAGGATCCCAAACCGAACCCGACGCCAACAGAAACACTTCCTCAGTCTGAGACGAGGGAGATTCCCGGCTCATGGTTTTATGACCATCACGCCACAGCGGCTGAAAGATCTGGAACAATCACCGCGAACCCCAGATCCCCGAACATTTTAACGCCACACACAGAGTGATGTTCCCGTTTAGATATAATAACCAGCCGCTGCAGCCTCATCAACAAACCACCGCCACGGACGCAAACACACAGCTGAGCTTCTATTCATGTGATCCTAACAGCAAATCATTTGGACATGGGGGCTGTGGACGAGGGCGTTTCTGGATCTGCGGTGCAGGGTTTAACCAGATGTGTAGGTTCCTGCATGAATCCTGATCCGCCACATGACGCAGCAGCAGCAGCAGCTCTCCTGTTGCAACTTTCCCACATCTGCCTCATCCGGCAGCAGCGTCACATCCACAGCAGACGGGCCGATCAATACATTTACAACAACACACACAGCGGTCGGAGTACTGCATGATCATATGTATACAGGCTGACTGCACACACACGCTGTGGAAAATGAGTCACGCTACACGCTGCAGCGCCTCCCACTACCTCCTCACCTTTACCAACATTTCTTTTTGAATAGGTGGGGGTGGGGAGGTGGGGGTGACCTACCAGTAGGCGCCGGTGGAGCCGCTTGGTTCTCCTCAGGGTGCCCATGATGCGGCGGCCCATCTTTTTGGCGTACCACACAGAGTTGAGCATGCTGCTTGTTGCTGCTGCTGCTGCTGTGCTGAAGGTGGTGTGTCGCCTCCTCTGCGCCTCCTCCTCTCACTCCTGCTGCAGGCTGCGGGGTGGCGGAGGTGGTGCCGGCTGGAGAGCAGACGATGGGAGGGGGGCTTCACTCCACCTTGTGTCCCCCCCTCCCCCTCCTCTTCCTCACAGACACAAACAGGGAGGCTGCAGAGGAGCTGATGGAGGTGAACCAGATGCGGCTTCCAGGAGAGGAGCGACGGAGCGGGAGACGCACCGAGGTCGTCCTCCTCCTGGCAGTTATGAGCAGCGACGGCGGCGTTGGCAGACGGTGGCCGGTAAACGGTAGCTGTCAGACTCTGGACTTGACAGGGAGAAGAGAGAGAGGAGCCTCCGGGGGCGGATTAACCTGCCGGGGTGAGAGAGCATCGCTTAGCGGGCGGGGAGAGAGCAGCCGGTCGGCCAGCCTCCGTCTGTCTGAAGCAGACAGCAACAACAGACTGCAGGGCTGACGAGAGGACGGAGACGAGAGTGTGCGTTTAAAGAGAGCGCAGGCAGGGAGGAAAATTACTCCTCTGATCTCTCTGCAGTGTGGAAACCTCACGCAGCTCCTTTCCTCCTCCTCCTCCTCCTCTTCCTCCCCCCCTACAGGGTCTCAGTCCGCTGTGGGTTTGGTCCGGCTGACCTCTGTCCTACTTCAGTCCTCAGACTTTGAGTCCCTTCCCAAACATGAGTCAGCAGGGGAAGCTCATGCCTGCAAAGCGCTGAGTTGTGGCGGCTGTGACGGACAGCATGCTGGACGTGTGATGTGTGGAGCGGCCGTCACGACAGCTGATTCATTTAGTAGGGATGTTCATTTACAGAGCTCTCTGCCAGTAAGTTAGTTAAAACAGGAGGAACTCTGGAACCAACTCTGGAGCTGGCACGCGAAAATTCAACTGAACAAAAAGAAAAATGTTTAATAAATTTATATATAATCATTTCAAAATGCAACTGTGGGCTGGATCGTTTTTCTACATTTTGTTAAGCTGCACGGTGTCTTTTTCCAACTCACACGGCACGAGTACATCCCCTGGGACGTAAAGCCAGAGCTCACGACCTGAGTGCTCACACTCTACGTGTATAAAATGGCCCGACGATTGAAAACAGTCAAAGATTTGTTTAAAAGTTCTGAGGCAGGCAGAAGTTTGTTTGGATAAAAGCCAGATGAGTAAATGTTTATGGACTTGACTGCGAAGCCGACGACGTTAATGTGCAGAGAGAATTTGAGGTAAGCTAGCTACGCTTTACTGTATAGATAGCTAGCGTCGTGTCGCATTGGCACTTTCAGACGCCATTCGCCACTTCGTGCAGGCGCTGTGAGGGGGAAAAAAAAGGCGCTGGGGGTCAGAAATGGATCCAACCATAGCGGCGAGCAGCTGCTCGTTCCTCGCTCCCCCTGCACACTGACGCCCAACGACGCCGATATTCAGCCCGACTCTAAAGTATGCTTGAAAAACGGGCTCAAATCGTACAGCGTACGCCACGTCAGATCGTTTCCCCCTTAGTTATTTTAATCATTCGTTCACTTTTTCCTAAATAAAACCACTGTTTTGTTGTATTTTGTGCTTCAATACGCTTAACAAGCTTAATAAAGCAGCAACGATTAGTCGACGTAATCAACGATGTCGATAATAAAAATTTGTCGACGTGAAATTTCATTGTCGACGCATCGTTACAGAGAGGCTGTTTAAGGGAGAGACAGCAATCTTCTGATTAAGAACATTTCTGGTTCATTTCTAACTGCAGTGCACTACAGGAAGTGCAGAGGGCAGTACCGCTTCCACTGTCCGTGTCACGAAGAAGAAGCATTCAGGCGAGAAGAAGCGGAGAAACAGAAAGTTTTGTAGCCGTTTAATCACTAAACGGTTTTGAGGAGAGAAATCAGCTGTGTAGAACTTGGATATTGGCAGTTTTACATTACATTGGTGGCGAATCAAAAATGTGCTCAAACGTTTTCGGGGTTCAGAAGCTGCACAAGCGCCCGCGGGGGTTAGCGGCGGCAGCCGGCCGGCCAGTCCCGCCCACAGAGCGCCCTGGTCCCAGTTACTCAGACCGCTGCAGCAGCAACAACAGACGAAAGGCAGTGTTCCTATACGTTCATTTATTTGTGACGGCCCGCCACAACATCAACACTGACACAAACTGATTCTTTTACTTGGCCCATTTAAAATCTTATTTGATTGCAGTTCAGCGTCTCTCTCTCTCTCTCATGAACACCGCAGCACAAATCTGTCCAACACAACGCTGCCAACGTCGGAGACCCAGCTTTAAAAAAGTTATTATTAATGAGTCAAGGTTTAAAGTACATCAAGGAACATCTGGCTGGTGATGTTGCCTACAGAACATTCTCCACTTATAAAACCTATAAGCACTTTGGAAAAATAACCTGCAGCAGCAGAAAGAAAGGTGCCTGTTGCTTTATTGTTCTAAACAGACTCAAACACTGTATTTGAGCTCATTTTTGAGTGTCATGGCAAACGCTGTGAATACTTATGTACGTGAGCTTTTTTAATTTTTTATAAATTTGCAAAGATTTCAAACAAATGTCTTTCACGTTGTCATAATGGGGTACTGTTTGTAGATTTCTATGAGGAAAACAATGATTTTAATCCATTTTGGAAGAAGGGTGTAACAACAAAATGTGTATAAAGTGAAGCGCTGTGAATACGGCGTTCTCTTATAACATATTATACTGTTTATACATATAGGGTTAACGAACAGGCCAATTCAGAGTTATTTAGAGAAAAACCCAGAAGAAATCATTCAAAAATCGATAATTATCACGATAAATGTCAAATCATTATTTCTTTCAAGTTTAAAGGCTGATTTTTGGCCCTGAATGAAAAGGACCAGATGGTTCATTATGTGGTTAAACTTTACTTTATGGTCAGAACGTGACAAACAGTGGATCACTTCACAACTCTGAAGAAATTAAGAGAAAAATTAAGTGGCAATTTGTTTGTGATTCTAATGAATAAAATCAAATGATTATTGACGATATATTGAACATTTGTTATTGAGGAAAATTATATTGTGATAATTATCATTACTCTTATTGCCCAGCCCTAATTAATAAATAAATATATATATGTGAATTCTCAAACTGTCCAAAATTCAATGTATGAAACAAGAGAAGTGCTTTCTGTTAAAGTTTCCCTGATCTAACTTTCCCTGCCTGGAATAAGCACCCTAACGCTCCACGATTTCCCAGATGTCTATAAATAGAGCTGGCCTGTCCTCCCAGCATCCTTTGCTGCAGCTGGGGATGAAGTGTAGCAGAGATGAGATGATGGAGAAGAAGCCTCCGTGACAAGTCTTTTCATGTCCTCCGAGTCCTTTGTCTTGGTGATAAATTTACATCAGGGCAGCTGTAAATCTTTGCGTTGGGGACGAACAGGAGGCCAGCTGCACTTTACTATCACCCCCCCCCTCCTCTGGTTACAGAAAGCCTCACTAAATCTGCCCTTGTCCTTCTCTGCAGGTTCAACCCCCTCCTCCATTTTCCTGCCGTCAGGATTTTCTTTGTCGCCATTCATCTCCTGTGTTGCCATGGCGCTGCTGAGGAGAGCGAGCGAGCGGAGATGGAAAAATAAAAGGAATAATAATAATAAAAAAAAAAGGAGTGAACAGTGCGTCTCCACAGCCTTCAGCGTCTTTGTGGGGATGTGAGGGTCCATTCATTGCGTTATCGCGGCGGAGGTGTTGGAGATAGCTGCCTGCTGACGTCAGGCCGGGGACGGGCGGCCGCCGCAGATCAAACGTGGAGGAAACAATGAAGAGCGGGGCGTGGAGATTTCTACCGCCAGAGAGCGTGAGCAGAAAGAGCGGCGAGGAGAAGGTGTGGATGTCCTGCAGTCGGCCCGCTGCCGCTCTGTGTTTAGTGTGATGTGAATCATGAAATCGCTGTAGAGCTCAGAGTTCCTCTACATTATAACGACACCACATGTGAAACGTGCCGCTGAGGTAACCGCCTCCTCTCCCAGCCTGTGTTCAGCCCGCGGCCTCCTGACGCTGCACATCTGCATCCGTTAATGGTTTCATGAGTCTACAGCCGTGCGAGCAGCTCTGAGAGGCTGCACAGCGACGCATGGCGAGATACGTCAGCACGAATCAACGTGCAGGACCGACGAATACGATCTCGGTCCACGCCAGCGTTTTAGCTGCGAAACTGAGAACGCACATCTGGTGGCCGTTCTCGCACACTGGGCACGTGCGAGCCGGTGTGATCGGGAAGCAGATTGTCTACGCCGCAGTTTCTGAAGAAAGTTCTACTAGAGACGAACAACAAGCAGCGATGGTTTGAGCGTTAGCGTCTCCCCTTGTGCAGTGAGGCGCCAGACACCCATCACATCAACAGCACACTCACCATTATAATACGTGGTTTCTATTACAGAGACCAAACTGATGGAAAACGCTCCACAAATCCGTCACATCGTGGATTTTGTTGAAGGAGCAGTTCAACATTTGGGGAAATGTTCCAACAGAGCTGGAGCCACGAGACGCTAAGCTAAGCACTGGTTCCAGCCGCTAACTCCGCCTTTTATTTCCATTTCTGTCAGTGAACACACTAAAACAACAAGATTATACGCGAGCTTTAGAGAACTCAACCGTTCTCAACCGCTTTCATGTCAAAGGCCCCAAAACTGACACTAATCAGACCACTGATTGATAGAACTTTAGCTTTTAGATGTTTTATTACACACCGTGACCAAAACAATCTCACATCCTAGCCGGTAAGTCATTGTGGTACTTATGGATGGAATTATAGTGAAAATTAATTATTCCCCTTTCTGCTGGGGACCCCGTGGAACCCCTCAAGGACCCCGGACCCCACTGCTTTAGAGGACAGAGCCAGGCTAGCTGTCTCCTCAGCTAGACTAGAACCACATCTTAACCTCAGCTAGGATCTACGGCCATGAGGTCAGAACCAGCAGAACATTTAGGATCTACGGCCATGAGGTCAGAACCAGCAGAACATTTAGGATCTACTGCCATGGAGGTCAGAACCAGCAGAACATTTAGGATCTACGGCCATGGAGGTCAGAACCAGCAGAACATTTAGGATCTACGGCCATGAGGTCAGAACCAGCAGAACATTTAGGATCTACTGCCATGGAGGTCAGAACCAGCAGAACATTTAGGATCTACGGCCATGGAGGTCAGAACCAGCAGAACATTTAGGATCTACGGCCATGAGGTCAGAACCAGCAGAACATTTAGGATCTACTGCCATGGAGGTCAGAACCAGCAGAACATTTAGGATCTACGGCCATGGAGGTCAGAACCAGCAGAACATTTAGGATCTACGGCCATGAGGTCAGAACCAGCAGAACATTTAGGATCTACTGCCATGGAGGTCAGAACCAGCAGAACATTTAGGATCTACGGCCATGACGTCAGAACCAGCAGAACATTTAGGATCTACTGCCATGGAGGTCAGAACCAGCAGAACATTTAGGATCTACGGCCATGACGTCAGAACCAGCGGAACATTTAGGATCTACTGCCATGGAGGTCAGAACCAGCGGAACATTTAGGATCTACGGCCACGACGTCAGAACCAGCGGAACATTTAGGATCTACTGCCATGGAGGTCAGAACCAGCGGAACATTTAGGATCTACGGCCATGACGTCAGAACCAGCAGAACATTTAGGACCTACAGCCATGACGTCAGAACCAGCAGAACATTTAGGACCTACAGCCATGACGTCAGAATCAGCAGAACATTTAGGACCTACAGCCATGACGTCAGAACCAGCAGAACATTTAGGACCTACAGCCATGACGTCAGAATCAGCAGAACATTTAGGACCTACAGCCATGACGTCAGAACCAGCAGAACATTTAGGACCTACAGCCATGACGTCAGAACCAGCAGAACATTTAGGACCTACAGCCATGACGTCAGAACCAGCAGAACATTTAGGACCTACAGCCATGACGTCAGAATCAGCAGAACATTTAGGACCAACATTCAGAACTTTTGGATGTGAATGTCGTGGATGAAAAGGCAGATTCATTTTTCTGTTGAAACACGGATGAAGATGTGATGGGATGATCTCAATACCAGAGCGGAGTGGGGGGGGCGGGGTTTACCTGGATCGGGGGGTAGGGGTTGGAGGAGCAGGAGGGGAGGGGGCTGTCCTCGCCGTGGGGATAGAGAGTGGAGGGCGTAGGGGAGGGGAGCTCCGGGAGGTGCTGTCCTAACACTGAAGAGCCGTCAAAGATGCACTCCAGAGACGCTACCTACAAGATACAGGAGGGGAGGAAAGACGGAGTCTCGCAGAGGTCAAAATACAGCAAAGGCAAAGAGGAGAGAGACAGTTCGTCCTTACGGAGGTCAGACAGACAGAGAAGGTGAGAGTGAGCGAGCAGAAAGGGGTTGGGAGGGTTTCCTTAAATGTTTTGTTGACTAGAGGCTCTGAAACTAGTTTGCTTCCTGTCTGTAGAGTGAGAACAAAGACGATTGGATAAATTCTTGGCCTATATTTCAGGACAAGTTGTCCGACTCCACCGTGAAGGAAACCTGACGTTCAGTCAGTGAGGCTGTTGTTGACTCTAAACTGAGCACGGCAGACTAAATGTAAAGCAAAGATCTTTACAGGGAATGATATAGTTTCCCTGGATGGCATCGCCCTGGCCTCCAGCACCACCGTGAGGAATCTTGGAGTTATCTTTGATCAGGACATGTCGTTTAAGTCTCACATTAAGCAAATTTGAAGGACCCTGATTGCGAAAATCAGGAACATCCTGTCTAAAAATGATGCAGAAAAACTAGTCCATGCATTTGTTACTTCTAGGCTGGATTACTGCAATTCCTTATTATCAGGCTGATCGAAAAAGTCCGTTAAGACTCTTCAGCTGATTCAGAATGCTGCAGCACGTGTTCTGACAGGAACCAGGAAAAGAGATCACATTTCTCCTGTTTTAGCTTCTCTGCATTGGCTTCCAGTAAAATCCAGAATAGAATTTAAAATCATTCTTCTTACCTACAAAGCTCTTAATGGTCAGGCACCATCTTATCTTAAAGATCTCATAGTACCTTACTACCCCACCAGAGCACTGCGCTCCCAGAATGCAGGGTTACTTGTGGTTCCTAGAGTCTCCAAAAGTAGACTGGGAGCCAGAGCGTTCAGCTATCAAGCTCCTCTCCTGTGGAACCAGGTTCCAGTTTGGGTTCAGGAGGCAGACACCATCTCCACATTTAAGAGTAGGCTTAAGACTTTCCTCTTTGATAAAGCTTATAGTTAGGGCTGGCTCAGGTAGTCCTGAACCATCCCTTA
>NC_060155.1:29208054-29211310 GCF_021292245.1 Micropterus dolomieu | reverse complement strand
CAGGGTTACTTGTGGTTCCTAGAGTCTCCAAAAGTAGACTGGGAGCCAGAGCGTTCAGCTATCAAGCTCCTCTCCTGTGGAACCAGGTTCCAGTTTGGGTTCAGGAGGCAGACACCATCTCCACATTTAAGAGTAGGCTTAAGACTTTCCTCTTTGATAAAGCTTATAGTTAGGGCTGGCTCAGGTAGTCCTGAACCATCCCTTAGTTATGCTGCTATAGGCCTAGACTGCCGGGGGATTTCCCATGATGCACTGGGCTCCTCTCTCCTCTACTTTCTCTCCCTCTGTATGCAACCTCTTCCCATTATTGCATGTTACTAACACAACTTCTCCCCTTTCTGGTAGTCTTGTGCTTCCTCGTCCCTCTCCTCTCTCCTCCTATCACTTCCTGCAGGTTTTCTGGCTCTGGAGCTGTGGAGTCTGGATCTGTGGTTGCGGGTCACCTGCTGCCCCCGTGTTCCTGCTCGACACCCTCTGCTGCAACGACTATTGTTGCTAGTCCTCTTGTTGTTATTGTTATTATAATCATTAACATTACTATAAATATCTGTACCATTTTTTATTTAGTCTATAGCAACATCACCTTTACTGTCTGTCTAGCATAGCATCAACCAACCCTACAATAAATTGATTAACAGGCTGACTTTAAGGATCAGTCTGGAGTTCTACTGTGTTTTTCTAACAGATCATAAACCTGAATCTTATCTGTAAAGGGACAGAAAGGCAGAGACAGAAATCAGAGGTCATATGAAGGCAGACAGTTGAGGCCAAGAGAGGATGAAGACGCGACAGACGGGGGACGGCTTGGTGGGATATAACACAGACACAACAGCTCACGATGCGATCAGGGTCCTGGAGAGCTACTGAGGCTGTTATTGGGCGGCTGCTCCCTCTGACCCCTCCCACCGATCAGCACCTTTCAAATGAGCCTCCAGCTGATTGACAGGTGGAGCAGGTTCTGGTGGTTAAGTATGTGTTGTGGTCAGGGTTAAACAAATTGGGAAAATCTTTTACGACACAATGCTAGTGTGTCCCCGTGTTCGCTGGTTCATACACTAACGGCAATCAAAGAATTATTCATTTTACCCAATTAAGGCACAAAACCTTCCTGGTTGATTACTCACATTAAGACGATGTTTGTATTACAGGTTTTCTGTAGTTTCTAAATATGCAAATGAATCTAATAAAATGTGCTAATTTGCATCTATTTCAGGAACTGAACTCTGGATTAAATCAGGTTCAAACTTATTGTTTTATTTTGTTGACTCAAAGGTTTCTACAGAGAGGATTTTAGATCTCTCTTTTTATTATTATTATTATTATTATTTCATAAATCAGAAGATACTGACGACAGGCATAAAAAAAAAAACACATTCAACCTGTATTTGTGAGTAAAATGTTCTATAATTCAAGCTGTGAATAATATATTAACAAACCCCTCGGTGAAAACCTTCAGAGCGTAGTCAGGAATAAAAACAAAGTCTGGCGTCTGTAAGAGCTGCTGAAGTTTAGATTTCAGGCTCAGAGGATGAGGAAAAACTGCCTGTAAAGATGTGTAAGGAAAAACTTCAAACATTTATTGACAAATATCTTTCTATTAGTATCATTTTCTTTCCACTAGTCTGACTTAAAATAAATATGTAAAACAAATGATTGTGTCTAAATCTAATGTGACAGTCTGAGATGTCTGTTTTATTATTATTGTTTCATTAAGTAAATTAAAACAGGAGCACTGTGCTGTAATTTACCAGACGTTACTCAATAAAGACACCAGATCAGTGGCGTCCGCTCCTGGTTTTGATCATTAACCTGATTTCAGACGCTGTGACGTCCCCTTCAGGTGTCGGTGTGTTTAAACGCCACACGGTGGCAGGAGAGCTCCACAGAGCGGCCTGAACACATCACTCCCGTTTATCTGAAGTTAATCCGATCTCATGGACTCTGTTACCGTGACCACAGCGGCGTGAAAATGTTTAAGCCCCTGTGAAAGATCAGACGCCACAGAGCAGCTGAAACTGACGGATCTTATGATATTATATCCTATACCGTTACATCAGAGGGCCACTCATTCATTTTCACTCGTTTTGACATTTCGTTTTACAACTTTTAAACTTAATTTCTTTTGTTTAGTTTTCTTGTAAACAAACAAAAGTCTTGTTTACATTCAGTGTTAGAATAAAACACAGTGAGGTTTCCTTCCTCATAAAACCCTGCAGTGTTTCCATCCAGCCAACAGCCTTCTTGTTCTTCTGCCTTGGTTGGTGCGTTGGAGCAGTTTCTTTGCTCCTCTGTTCCAGGAAACTGAATATTCTTTGGGTTTGGGACAAAAACAAGACGTTTAGGAAGCACTGATCGACATTTAACGGACCGGACAACTAATCGATTAATAAAATTACCACCACATTAATCGATGAAAGTTGCCTCGATGGATCCACATGAATATGACACAAACGGCTGACGCATGAACAGGAAGTCAGATTCTCCAGGAAGTCTGGTTCTGTTCTGTTTTTTATTAAAACAGGCTAGAACACTCTCAGCCGGGGGTTGCAGGACCAGGTCCTGGCTGACCGGGGCCATAAGAAGCGTCTGATCCAACACCGTGAGGGACGGCCCCTAATGTGGCCCCTTCAGTCACTGAGTGGCTCATAAAGCTGGATGGACCAGGGATCTTCTTCTACTCTAAAACAACTCTTCTCTTCTGCTGTCCGAGCTGAACCAACAGGTCCTGACGGAGTATCGGGTCAGGTTTGTTTTTTTCCTCTTTGCTTGTGTCTACAGCTGCAACGACTGGCTGTTAAATTAATCGCCAACAATTTGGGGGGAAAAAAAAAATTGCTTTGAGTACTTTTTTAAAATGATTCTAAAATATATTGAAGTTTCACTTTTTGAATTCCATTTTGTTTAGTTACATGAAAATCAGTGCCAAGCATTTGACAGAGTTTTTAAAATGCAGTTTGTCCTGAGGGGTGGAGCTACAGGAAAAGTCTAAAATCACTCGACTTTTTAGCTGATAAAAAAAAAAAGTTTCTTTACGTAAAAATGCTGGAACAGATTAAGAAAGTACCACAACATTTCACAAGCAACACCTGGTTTTATCTTCTACTGACTTGATTTAACGTCAGCGTTTACTTCCTGTTTTAGGGAAGTCTTCCGGTGAGTCGCAGGTTCATGAAGCGAGCTCACCTGGACTCCCCGGAGGAGACCGGCCTTAACCTGCTGGGGGGGGGGGGGGGGGGGGGGGGGGGGGGGGCGCCCC